>NC_092514.1:60391418-60528099 GCF_047511675.1 Marmota flaviventris
CCTGCTTTTTTGTTTTCAGTTAGTGTTTCTTTTTTAGGAGCAGGAAAATGAATAGTTTCTAATATTTGTGTTAAATATTACTGTGTACTGTTCTGTGACATCTTTTGATACAGTTAAAGAACTAAATTAAAATCATCACCTTAATTGGGACTGGGATTGTAGCTTAGTGGTAGAGCACTTTTTGCATAGCACATGTGAGGCACTGGTTTCAACCTTCAACACTAAATAAATAAATAAATAAATAAATGTATTGTGTCCATCTACAACTAAAATATTTGGAAAAATCATCTTAATTGTATTTAACGGTTTCAAAGTTAAAAGAACTTGAACTTGAGGACTGAGTTATTGTCTACACTTGGTGGAATGTTCTATATTTTTATATAAAAGCCAATGGAGGATTATACTGCTCATAAAGATAATAAAGAAATTATATTGTTTTATCTGTATATGTGCTTTGCTAAGTTACCAGTTATTTCATATTGAAGATGTGTTTGTGCTTTTTCAACTTTTGAAAAAATTGGTCTAGTTTATTTTAGTTTCTTGTAACCCTGACATTGTATTATTTCAATGTATTTCTTGCATTGGCCCTTGTACTGCCTTCTCTTTCATGATGATACATATGAAAGCTGCTAAACTTATGGATTTCTTTGTCTTGTAATCTCATTAGTCATACCTAATGACTTCTCTAAATGTTTATTATGATATTCACTTGGGAATATCTAGTGAAGGAAACCTCTAGTGAAAGATACTTTCTCTTGGGTGTATGTCATTGTTAATTCCAGATATTTGTGTTTTTCCTTAATTGAATTCACATCAAATAGTTTCTTTGTAACTACAGTTAATGTATCTTAATATTTTTAGGAGTTGAAAGAAGAGAAATGAAAATAAATTACAAGTTGATGTTTTAGGATAATTTTGGAGCAGAGCTATAATTTTACTTGTAGAGCAAGTAAAATTATAACCTTAAAAATATTTTTTAGGGGACTGGGGCTGTAGCTTAGTGGTAAAGCACTTGCTTCCCATGTGTGAGGCACTGTGTTCTATCCCTGGCACCATTTAAAAATAAAGATCCTGTGTGTTCATCTACAACTAAATATATATATATAATTTTTTTTTTTTTTAGGAGGGCAAGGTGGCGCTTGCCTGTAATCCTAGCAACCTGGGAGGCTGAGGCAGGAGGACCACAAGTTGAAAGCCAGCTTCAATAATTTAGCAAGACCCTGTCTCAAAATAAAAATAAAAAGGGCTAAGGTTATAGCTCAGTGCTTAAGCACCCCAGGGTTTAATCCCCAGTACCAAACAACAACAGCAACAACAATAACAACAAGTTTATAAAATTTAATTAATTAAGAGTCTGCTTTATCATATATAACTAATTAAAACAAATAAAGAAAAAAATTTTTTAAAAAGTCTCCTTTAACTTGGGTTGCACCTTGTCATTTATTGTAATGGAATTTGCTATAATAGAATTTTTTTAAAGCTAATTTGGGGAATACTAAAACAAAAGAAATCATTATCGGTAGTGCTTTTTAAACCTAAATCCATAAGCAGTTAATTAAAATGCATGATGATTAATAAATATTTATTTGTATTAGATAAATATATATTTATTTATGTATGTATTGCTCTGTATGCCTGCATAAATATATTATTCTGTTGACTTTTTTAATCCTTTTTTGTTTTTCATCATGTATCTCCTCTACCTCCTGACAATGTGATAATCTCATTTAAATCAAAATTATATTTTCCTTTAGTTGTAGTTCATAATTTCTCTGTAATCTGAGTTACTGATAGGATACTATTGTGACCAGTTAAAATTTACTTTCTTCTGTTAAATGTCTGAAAATTTTTATCAAATGATGAGATAATTTAAAATCATGTGAATTTGGGGCCTTGAACTTGGCATGATATATTTTATAATATGGCATCAGTAAATTATAGGACATATTTTAAATGTTGATATATAAAATGATTTATTGATTTATTTATTTAGATAGTTGCTTGACTGTGTTTTAGTCTTTTTTGTTGTTGCTGTTCAGTATTAGGGATTGAACCCAGGGATTTGAGCATGCTAGGCAAGCGCTCTACCACTGAGCTACACCCCCAGTGGTGTTCTAGTCTTTATCTGATTTTGAGAATTTGGATATCATCATCATCACTTCAAAGATGAGTCTTTTTCTAAGTCTGTAAATCTTAAGGTTATCTCCAATAAAAAAGCTCAAATGTAAGTAAGATTCAAAAGACTTAATATATTTCAGAAGTTAATGACATAATGTTTTTTGAAACTCTTTAGTTTGCTTTTTTTAAAACCTTAGCTGCTACGAGTGGGAATTCTGTATATAATGTATGTGTGTGCAAATACTTCCAAAGTGAGTGAAGAAATTTTTCCCCAAACTTTGGTTAATTATGGTACCAATAAAGGTAAGTCTTAGTACTGTGTGTTGACTAGTGAGTGATTAGGCTGTACAGTCACATGTTTTTTAAGGCCAAGTTAGCCAACAACTTTACCCATTAAACTATATATTCCAGTGGTTCTTACCATTGGGGATTAGGGGATTTTTTCAAGAGTCTAATGAAACTATTGACTGTCTTCCCAGTAAAAAACACGTAGGCAAAAAATATTTGCATATACTCTAAGGGGTTAAAATGCCTAAAATAGCTGTCCATTAACAAAGGTGATAAGGTAGAATATGGAGGAGAGATAATAAATAATCCAAATTTATGGTTAAAACAAATCTCTAATCTGATCTTGTTATTTGTGGGCTCAGTAGGGATTTATTTCCCTGGGAAATTAATGAATATCAATGTCCTTCAACATTTTAAAGGTCTGTAGTCCATTGTATACCATACTTACAGCTAATTCATTAATAATTTATATATTATTAACTTAATAACTAATAGATATTTAGTTTATTTTCAGGCTTTTCACTTTCATTAACAACACTGGTAGAGACTCTTAGGCCAAGTAGATCTTTTTCACCTTTACTAAACCATCTCCTTACTGGAAGTTCTAGAAGTGGAACTGCTGAGTCATTTGCATTGATAATGCTAAACTTTCTCCAAAAATACTATCCCAGTCTGCCTACACACCAACAAATGATGCATGAAGAATGTAGTGGCCATTTCCAAGACTAAGTATTGATAACTTTTGTTTTTCAAGTATTAATAACCTTTCAGCCTTTGCCAGTCTCTCTTATTTGTATTTCTTTGATTTCTAGCAAGGTTGGACATTCATATGCTTTCATATATGTATTGGTCATTTTGTTTCTTCTTTGTGATTTGCTTTTTTTTTTTTTTTTTTCTGTTATAGGTGTTCAAGTTTTCCCAAAGCTCTTTTAGTCTCATATTACTTTGCAAGTAATGTTTCCATTTTTTTTTTGTTTTTAACTTTCAATAATTTTTTTTATAAAAATGTTAAATTTTTATGTTGTCTAGTTAAATAGTCTTTGTTGGCATGCTTGTAAAAACCATCCCTACCTAAAGAATATGAAAATTTCATTTTTTTTTGTTGGGGGGCAGGTACCGAGAATTGAACTCAGGGGCACTCAACCACTGAGCCACATCCCCAGCCCTATTTTGTATTTTATTATTTAGAGACAAGGTCTCGCTAAGTTGTTTAGCGCCTGGCTTCTGCTGAGGCTGGCTTTGAACTCACTATCTTCCTGCCTCAGCCTCCTGAACTGCTGGGATTATAGGTGTGTACCACTGCACCTGGCCATGTGTATTTTCTTTTAGAATATTTTGTGATTCTATTTTTTCTACTTCTATATAAGAAGTGAGATAGGAATTTAGCATACTTTTTTCTAATGGCAACAGTAATTAATATTTATTGACACTGTGTGCCAAGTGATTAGCTAAATGTTTTATATGTTAACAATTTTGACCAACACTGAGGCTGTAGCTCAGTGGTAAAGTGCTTGCCTTGCATGTGTAAGGCATTGAGTTCAATTCCCAGCACCACATAAAAATAAAAGTCAAGATACTGTGTGTTCATCCACAACTAAAAAAATAAAAATAAAAAAAATTGGGCTGGGGTTGTGACGCGCAAGGCCCTGGGTTTAATCTTCAATACCGCATAAAAATAAATAAATAAAACAAAGGTATTAAAAATAATAATTAAAAAAAATAACAATTTTGACCTAAATCAATTCCAGATGGCTTGCCAGTTATACTCCCAATCTACTACCATCATCTCCTCCTTTTCCCCACTGATATGAAAATCCATTTTATCATATACCAAGTTCTTTTATGTTCAGATCTGCTTCTTGTCCATAGGTCAGTGTGTCTCTGAATATACTGTATTATTTTAACTAGACATTTTGTTTGAATTGATGTTTTTTTTTTCAGAGAGTCAAAGATGAGAGTGTTACATGGGTTTTCTATGAAATATACCCTAGTATAGATTTTTTTGTGTGTGTGGAGGGGGATACTGGGGATTGAACTCAGGGGCACTCAACCACTGAGCCATATCCCCAGCCACCTTTTTTTTTTTAACCTTTTATTTATTTATTTATTTTTATGTGGTGCTGAGGCTCAAACTCAGCACCTTGCACATGCTAGGCGAGTGCTCTAGACTGCTGAGCCACAACCTCAGCCCCCCCAACCCGTTTTTGTATTTTATTTAGAGACAGGATCTCACTGGGTTGCTTAGCTCCTCCCTGTTGCTAAGGCTGGAGTTGAACTTGAGATCCTCCTGCCTCAGCCTCCCCAGCCGCTGGGATTACATGCATGTACCACGGTGTCCAGCCCCTAGTATAGATTTTTAAAGAGATTCAAAATGAGTATCACATTCATGGAACAGATGGCAGTTACTTACCAGTTGTTCCATTAAACAATCACTAGATTTACTCTTCTTAAACATCTTTCCATAGAGATTATGTAACAATAGTAATTTTAAAAAATAATACTCTGTACACTTTCAACTCAAATAATATAATTTCATTCTGACATTTCAGTAACTATAGTAATAACTGCATAGAATTGCTTTCTCCTAAGCACAACAGAGAAGGAAAGTTAAATGTTACTGCTAAGATGTAATATATATGAACTGGAAAACTGTAAGCAGGAGTTGTGGTAGGAATATGTAAATTATTTATGTTATAGTCCAGCACTGTCCAATACATATATAATGTGAGCCTCAAATGTAATTTTTTAGTAGCCACCTTTAAAAAAAAAACAAAAAGAAACAGGTGAAATCAATTTTAATAATATAGTCTATGTAACCCAAAATATAAAAATATTATCATTTCAACCCATAATCAATATGAAAATTATTCTTTTTTTGTACCAAGGTTTGAAATCTGTATATTTTACACTTAAAAATATCTCAATTTAGTTGCAAAATTTTCACCATAAATGCATGAATTGTGTTAAGATTTCATAAAACTTTTAGTTGATCAAGTAGATGTATATGCCCAATTTGTTTCCAATATACTTAAAGGTTTTCCCATAACTAGACTGTACTAGACTAGGCATGAGTTATTTATTTATTTATTTTTGTTGGGGTACTGGAGTACTAAGGGATTGAACCTGGGGATTCATGCATGCTAGGCAAGTGCTTTACCACCCAGCTACATTCCTACTCCAGAGCAGGAGTTTTAAGTTTATATTTGTTAACTAAAATAAAATTTAGTATTCAGTTCCTCAGTTGTACTAGCTACTACCCCAGCAGACAGTGCATTTGTAGCTTTTTAAAATTTAGTTGTAGATGGACACAGTACCTTTATTTTATTTATTTATTTTTATGTGGTGCGGAGGATTGAACCCAGTGTCTCATATGTGTGAGGCAAGCACTTTGCCACTGAGCCAAATCCCAGCCCATTTTAGCCTTTTAAAAAAATACAGTAATCTTCCTTTTTTGGAGGTTTTACTTATAGTCATCCATTATTCAAAAATAATCAATGAAAATCCTAGAAAAAATAATTTATGTTTTAAATTATGTACTGCTCTGAGTATCCTGATGAAATCTCATGCCATTCTGGTGTGTCCCACATAGTATATCCCTTCAGCCAGCATATCCATGTTGTACATGCCTGCAGTCACTTAGTAGGCATCTTAGTAATCAGATCAACTGTTATAGTATCACATACTTGTGTTTAAGCTACTCATACATGGTAGCCTAACACAGTGTCATAATGCCCCACGTCATTCACCTCACTTCCTATTATCCCATAGGCATTGTATCATCTCACGTCATCACAAGAAGGGTGATTATAGTACAGTAAGCTATTTTGAGAGACAGACTACATTCATATAACTTCAAAAGCTGTGTATTATTATCATTATTCTATTTTACTATTGTTGGCAATCCCTTACTGCACCTAATTTATAAATTAGGAAAGGAGAAAAAGCATAGCATATATATTGTAGGGTTCAGTACTGAAGTTTCAGGCATCCACAAAGGGTCTTGCAATTTTCTCCCTGAAAATAAGGAGTGCTACTATGAAATAAAATAAATGTGGACCATCTCCTGCTTATAACATCTGGTTTACAAACAGCAAACATAAATAGGGTCTCTATGGGAACTAATAGGCCCTCTGGGAACTGCAGCCACTGCCACTAAGAGCAAAAGCTACTCTTACCTGAAAAAGGCCATACCCTTAAAGCTTCCCACAGGACCTTCACCCCTAAACACACAAAAACATCCACACATATTCTTTTTAGTTTGGAAACTGCTGTCCTATTACAAGGTTGAAGCATTATGTGGAAAATCCTCCCAACTCCTGCTTTCAGGGCACTTGCTCTGCAGAGGTGGCAGGAAAGTGGGGAAAGGATAGAAGTATTTTATTTTGTATGGTTTCCTTGCCTAGAAATTCTAGTACTTTTTCTTCAGAAACAAAACTATAAAGGGTAATTAGGTTTTTCAGGAGTGTAACTCAACCAAGGTTCACCTAGGGTCACCCTAGGAATTTTTCATATCTTTATTATATTTTTTTCTCTTTCTTTTTTGGTACTGAGGATTGAACCCAGAGGCTCTTAACAGTTGAGCTACATCTCTACCTTTTTTTCTTTTTTTTTTTTTTTTTGATTTTGAGACAGAGTCTTTGTAAGTTGTTGCGGTTAGTCTTGAACTTGTGATCCTCCTGCTTCGGTCTCCTGAGTCCCTGGGATTATAGGCATGTGCCACCACACCCAACTATGATATTATTTCTGTGGTAAAATATTCTCTGTTCTAAACAACATATGTGCAAATGAGTTTTGGAATATGGCTCCATTTGTAAGGCAGAAGAAGAGGCTGATGGTTGCCTGATGTTTTTATTACAAAAAGGTACAAGGCCTTGAGTATTGAACCTGATGCATCAACCTAATTATCTTTTGTTGCACACACGGCTTTGCTTATATTCTGGGACTAAAATAACCCATCCTGTTTTAGGTATACCTCAACTATCAAGTCACTTTTTTATTTTTATTTTTTTGGTACTGAGGATTTAATCCAGGGGCATTCTACCACTGAGCTATATCCCCAACCCTTTTTATTTTTAATTTAGGACAGGGTCTCACTAAGCTGCCCAGGCTGGTCTCAAACTTGCAGTCCTGCCTCAGCCTCCCAAAGTAGCTGGGATTGCAGGCATGCACTACCACACCCAGCTCACATTGAGTTCAGGCAGGGTTTGTTGTTATTTTTGTTTTGTTTCAGGATATGAATGTATGTGTTGTTTTACTTTGGTTTTGAAACTGAGTTTGCCTAGAAAAGAATCATATTTACCTTTTGGTCTTAGTTATTCTTTGTCTTTATGAAATACATAAAGTTGTTGCTTGAAATTTGAGATCTAGTTACAAAAGAAGCTTTCTTTTGAAAGAGAATTACCCCAGCCAGGTGTGCAGGTGCACACCTTTAATCCCAGCTACTCAGGTGGTTGAGGCAGGAGGATGGCAGGTTTGAGGACAGCCTGGGCAATTTAGTGAGACCCTATCTCAAAACAAAAAATAATAATAATAATGAAAAGGGCTGGGAATGTAATTCAGTGGTAGAAACCTCCCAGATTCAATTCCCATTTCCACCAAAAAAAAAAAAAAAAAAAAAGAAAGGAAGAAAGACATTCCCTCACCATGTAACTTTAATCTTAGAAGACACTTAAGGGAGGGGAGTGATTTTTAGTTCTATGTAGATGGGGTGATAGTACTCTTCCTAAACTGCCAGATTGCAAGATGGCTGTCAACTCCATCCAGTATGGAAAACAGAACAGAGTTCCAGCAGACCCACCTGTAGAGAGATTTTGGCATCTGGGTAAAACACAAGCCCTATTCCCCTCCATTCTTCAGGCCTACTTTCTACTTAGTTCATCTTAATGGTCTTTTTAGATACCTCTGAAAGAACTTTTGAGGAAATGGATAGAGCTTCTGTGTTGCTTTGAATTTTGCCTCACACCTAAACCAAATCAGTTGGCTTTAAAATAGTAAATAAAATACATGGTAGCTTTTACTAGGTAAGTTTTAGGGACCCTTTATTTTAGTATGGTGCCAAAAGTAGATTCATTGTAATGTTTAAAACATTCTATTGTAGTTTGTTAAATATAAATTATCCCTCCATAAAATTGAGAGATAATTTCAGTAAAGAGGAAAAGAAATCCCTTTCTTCCAATTATAACAGCCTATTTTAGAATATTTAAAATGTTTTCTTTTCCCTTTTTTTTGCTGTTTTGGGGTTTAAACCCAGGGCCTTATGCATGTGAGGCAAGACATTTCTCCAGCACTAAAACATTTAAGAATGCATATATAAGTTGGTATCTTCCAAAGAAGCTGATGTTTTTGCTTTAAAATTTTATTATATTGTTTCCACAAATGTATATTGTTTTAAACTGAGAAATATGTGGTCATTTTCAAGTATTTCAAGATATTTTTGTGATACCTAAATTTTCACTATGATGGTATTTGTGTGTGTGTGTGTATATATATATATATATATATATATATATATATATATATATATATATATATATATATAAAATTTTATACTGTGGGAAAAAGAAGAAACTAACTCTTGCTAGCTGCCTCCCTCTTTGTGCTGCTGTTTGTGGGTAGGAACTTCAATCCCATTGTGAATTTTTACCTTCATGCTCTATAAATCTAAAAATGTGGAGATTGAATCTGCAGATCATCTTTGAAAGATAAAGGATTTGATTTGATTGTGACAAGCATGAAACTTATCCTGTAAATAAAAATGTCCTGGAAAAAAGCTGGAGTAATTCTACTCTGTGGCATCTTTGATTGGACCTGATTTGTTCTGCACATGCTATAGCTCCTTAAGGATGATCCCCTTTTACCAGGGACGAACAGATGTCCTGATTTTATTAGAAATTGCTTTCATATCACCAGGGCTTCACAAAAGCTGGTAATCTCCCTATAATTCTGATGTTGTTGAGATACTTTTAAAACTTTTTTTCAGATATTGGTTTGCATGCAGACTTTGTTTATGTATAAGATTTTAGTCAGTGGTATCTTTTTCCTCTAAAAGAAAAAAAAGAAAATTAAAAAAAAAAACCAAGGAAGTATTATTATTTATTTAGACTTCAAGATATTTAATATTAATATTAAAATCAAAGTTTCATAAAGGTATGTCTGCTTTGTTCACTGCTGTATCCTCAGTACCTAGAACAGAGCCTGGCATATAATAGGTGCTCAATGAGTATTTGTTACATAAACACAGTTTCTATCAGATGGTTTATACAGTTACAGTTGTTTATGACAGGCAGGTGCTCATCTCTGATAATAAGCATTGGTTGATGTGAAGATAACTTGATTCCATTTATTCTTCTTTACCTCAATATAAAGTGTATATTCCAGAGAGCTTCAGTTCTTCAACGGACTGAACGTATGTCCTTTACTGTGCAAGAAAGAGAGGGGAAAGCCTATAAGTTTTGTTTCCTTTGGATTTCAGAGTTAAAGATGGAAGGAATGTGAGTTTATTAGATAGAAACATTCCTCCCCTATTCTTAAAATTGTATAACAGAATGTATCATTTTAACTTTTTTTTTTTTTTTTGGCTGTGCTAGGTATTAAATCCAGGGCCTTGTGCATACCTGGCAATCACTCTACCCTGAGCTACATCCCAACCCCATTTTATTTTATTTTATTTTTAACATATTTTCGTTGTTGTTGGACCTTTATTTTATTTACTTATTTATATGTGGTGCTGAGAATCGAACCCAGTGCCTCACACATGCAAGGCAAGCACTCTACCGCTGAGCTACAACTCCAACCCCAACCCCATTTTAAACCATTTTTTTAGCATACAGTTCAGTGGCACTAAGTATGCACATTGTTGTGTAACTGTCCATCTCTGGAACTTTCTCATCATCCAAACTACAACTCTGTATTTATTAAACAGTAATTCTCTATTTACCCCTTCTTCTTCCCCTAGCAACCACAATTTTACTTTCTGTTTCCATGGGTTTGACTATGTTGTGTACCTCATGTAAGTGGAATCATATACCATTTGCCCCTTTATGTTTGGCTTATTCTTTTTTTTTTTTTTAACATGACCTTTTTTGTGGAGACCTGATGGTTTTTCTTTCCCCTGATTATTTAGTTTTTGCTTTGTACCGAGACAAAGCCAGTGATGCATACACAGTAAGTGTTCAAAGACAAGTTGATTCATCAGTTCATTGCATACCACTAGGGGGTTATTAAACCTTTGAAAATTCGATTCCTAATCTGTATGTCTCTAGGCTTATCTCTCCAAGTCTTGCTGATAAGCCTGCACTGACAGTAATATCAGAGATTAGTTTTTCTCCATGTTTTATAAAACAAATTGTTCTCCTTCTTATAACTTGACTGTGAACTGGAAAATTACTAGTACATTGTTGTAATTGTTTATACAGATATTTAGACATACTCTACATAGGGGACCTCAGCTACAGGACAGGCTTTAATTGAAGCTCCATTAAGAAATCATATGCGGCCTGATGTGGTGGCACTGTAATCCCAGGGATTCAAGAGTTTGAGGCAAGAGAATCACAAATTTGAAGCCAGCCTCTGCAACTTAGTGAGAACTTATTTCAAAATTTTAAAAAGGACTTGGTATATAACTCAGTGGTATAGCACCCTTGAATTCAATCAGTACAAAAAAAAAAAAAAGATTATATGCGTATAGTTTTTTCTTTTCTCTTTTTTTTCAAGTCTCATTACTCTTCCTTCCTCCCTGTTTCCCTTCCCATCCTTTTCCTTCTTTCCTTCTCTTTTTTCATTTTCATTTTTCTAAGTAGTTGATACAGTCAAAAGCTGACCCTGTGGATTCAAATATAAGTAACATAGTCAGCTCTCTGGCAGTTCACCTTGAAGGAGAGAAAAAGAACTAAAACTAAGGCAGACATATACATAGTTATTTTTTAAAAGATAGAAATTGTACCTGGCATGATAATGTACATCTGTAATCCCAGCAACTCAAAAGGTTGAGACAGGAGGATTGCAAGTTCAAGGCCAGCCTTAGCAACTTGGTGAGACCTTGTCTCCAAATAAAAAATGAAAACTTCTGGGGATGTAGCTCAGTGGTAAAGCCCCCCTGGGTTCAATCCCTAGTACCAAAAACAAAAACAAAACAAAACAACTAGCTTGTTAAAAGATAAGTATATTGGTCTGGTTGGTAGAAATAGAGGGAGAGCCTTGGAGAGCAATTTGAAAAGTAATCTGTGAAACTCCAACTTTCAAACAGGATCTTGGGTTGTGAACTCTCAGGACATTGAATGTAGAGCTAGTGAAGTGACTTTCCATCTTTGTGTTCCCTCCTAATTTACATCAGGGCAGATCATTTCTGTTTGACTCCCATTTTTTCAACCTATAAAGCAAAAGGTCAATAATTAGATTGAGAACCATCAGCATTTGGGCAGAAGCCATTAGAATATGAAAAGTATTTTTAAAATGTGTTGATGAGATCTACAAATGCAGGTGTAAATGTGCCAGGAACAGAAGTCTTGATAATGAAAAATTATCCCAAACCAACGATTGCTCCTTTTGGGAAGGTAGAAATGGTAGTGATGGAACTCAGTAACATCAGTATCACGGTGTTTGTTTTTTTTTTTCCATAACTTTCCGGATGTTAGAATCTTCCAGTCATTCCTGTTTAAATAGGAATAGACACATATTGCCCTACCCCCACTTTCCCCAAATTTAGATTGTCCATATTTATAAAGTTTACTAGTCCCAAATAGATTCCTGCATTTCCTATTCCTTTTCATGGGGCCCTCTTTCAGCTCAATATGCTTTTATTGGCACTTACTTTGGTTTTCTTTACAGCAGCAGCTGCTAATTAGTGACAGCTTTTGAGCAAGCAGCTTGTCATTTTTGGCAGGGATAAGGGACATCCATAGCAAGTCAAGACTGTATTTTCATTTGCTAAATTTACTTTGCTACATGGAAATACAACTTGAATAAAAAATAGTCTGTAGTCATAGGTGGCGGTACTTTCTGAAATATCTTGAGTTGGCACTCTGTCCTATAGTTGAAGAACTCTTGGGAGATAAAAATATAATAAAATAGGTTCAGTATCTGTTGTAATGATATCATTAGTCCTGAGTCATCCTTCTAACATTAATCTACATTTTGGATGTAGAACCTCATCATTTTCTTTGGGCACAATAAAATCTTTCTTGATGGTATTTAGCCACATACATGGTAACTGAAGGAATGGATTGTTGATAAATGTTGTACTTTCCATTTATACATAACTTCTTTCTTGAGACATAATTAAAAGAAACAATTTAGTTTGCGTGGAGAAGGAGCTTTCTTTGGAATTTCAGATCGTATTAGACACATATTTCATGTAATTCTTCTCTATGAAATTGCTGCAATGAGGTGTTAGCTCTCTTTTACAAATTTGTCATGGTGTTTGTGGATGGTACAGCTTGCGATTATATTTACCTTGATTAGCACCAATGATGAGTCAAAATCTCCGTCACAAAATTTCTATAAAGTGTGATTCATTCCCATTATTCCTGTAATAAGGATTCAAGTTAATGATTTCCAGTGTTAAAAATAACACATTGAAGGAAATAACTGACCTACCATCCATTTCCCCCAATTTACTGTTGTTGTTTTTTGTTTTTGTTTTTTTTAAAAAAAACATGGAGGTCTACCAAGATTGTATAACACAATTACTAAATACCTACCAAGTACTAAGTACTGGGTTAAGGAAATTGGAATTAATGAGACATGGTTCTCACCTTAGGATAGCTTACAGTCTATTAGTTCAGCAACAGATAACTCGAAATTTCTATGGTTCTCAATCCTGGAGTGTGAGGTACATTCTAATTCTAGAGAAGCAAAGCATTCCATCTTTTAAAAATAGGATGATCAAAATTATAAAAGGCATTGGATACAAGCGTTGCATTTATTTATTTATTTTCTAGCTAAGGAGTTAAAGATTGTTGTACAGGACACTTTTCTTAGGAATGTGGAATTATCAGATGTCCTTGAACCAAATTTCCCCTTGACATGTCATACACACTGTTAATGTCAGAAGTTGCCTTCCATATCAGAGTATCTATTTCTTTGTAGCAGGGCTTGGTGAACCCAGGGGATCTCCTAGCATGCAATTAACATTTAATGTACACTGAGCATAATAAAAGTAATTTCTACACTTTTCATATTAACATTTATTATCACAGGACTTTACAACTTGTCTGCAATATCGTACATATATCAGTATTAGGTAAGTTGATATTGAATTATTAGTATAATGTAAATACGTATTCAGATGACTTCAGGATCCTTCACTATCATCTTACCCACTGAATAGTTCACAAATGTTTTCTCATTTGTATCAATGATATTGACCCTCTATGAGAAATGTTTTCTGCTATTAGAAAACTAGTTTAGGATGATCCATGACAAATATTGGTGATGGATTATAATGTAACTAATGAGAACCCAATAAGGAATTTGGGGACAAATGTAACATACGTAACATCTGTGCCTCTTATGGGAAATGTCGCATTGCTCATTCTGACCACAAGTGGTCAGGATCTAGGTTTTGGCCTTATTGGAAAGTTACCCACCTCCAGGACAGTTCTCGTTATTCTCCTCCCACTCCTTTTTATATTCTGAAGCTTTTAGCTAATTTCTGATTGAGTTAGAAGAATGAAGGTGAACCACCAAACCCTACTATGGCTTTCTCTGTCATCTTGGTGCTTTCAGACTCTTAGGGAAGAGAGTCTCATTTAAATCTTTTTTCCTCCCTTGCTATGGGACTTTGGAGAGATATCTCAACTCTTAAGCCTGTCTCCTCATCTATAGCCTAAGGAAAATATTAGAACTGTCGTGTAGGTTCCTTGCGAGGCTTGGATGAGAAAGCATGTAAAGTGCCCACAACAGTGCATGTGGCAAGAGCTTCGTGAATATTTATATCACTACTGTTACTACTACAAGGGTTGCTTCTCCTTTGCTAATTCTGGCAATAAGTACAGGAAGGCCTTGGAAATTAAGTAGTTTAATTTTGTGTCCAACATGAAATTGTATTGTAATTTAGCCTATTCACAAACTCAGGAGTTTTTTTCCTTGAACCCTGAACTGTCTTCATTTCAATCTAGATGTTCTCAGACAGGGATTCAGTACTCTCCATCATCAAAGCCCAGACTCTTTAGAACAAGAGCTCATCTTACAAAAAGCCCGGTGTCTCTGTTGCCACCACAACCTGAAAGTGATGAGTTAAAAACCACATAGAGCCCTAGGGCATGCTGTGGGAGCCAGTTGGAGAGACCCATCACATTTTCTTGCAAGCTGCATGTAGATGGTTAAGGCAGGAACTGATTTGGTTGAGAAAACTTTTTAAAACTTTTTTTTTCCTTCTCTTTCACTTTCATACTCAAAAGAATCTAGTTTTGCTCCATCTAAAAAGACTCAATGCGTAGTCTTTCCTGTAGTTTGATCCTCCCCCCCCCTTTTAGTTAATGGACCATTTATTTTATTTTATTTATATGCGGTGCTAAGAATTGAACCCAGTGCCTCACATATGCTAGGCAAATGCTCAACCACCGAGCCACAACCCCAGCCCTTGATGCTCTCTTAAATAAGTTTATTCAAGAATATAATGTTGTTTTTTGAGGGGGGTCAGGATGAAGTTTTCAATATTATTCACAACTATTAGGGGTTACTATCTAAAGAAGATTTAAAATCCTATTTTCTGTCCCCTTTTGATTACAGTTTTATAGTCTTTTCTCGACGTCTAAGCTAAGGAACTATGTATTCATTGTATATGTGCTTCTGTGGTTGTCAGCATTGAACCCTGCAAATATTCTAGCATGTTGGACCACTATTTTGAGTTTAGTTTGAGAAGAGAAAAGCTAAAATTTTATTTTTATATCAGTCAATTAGAGAATTTACAGGCTGTTGCATTTATTATTGCCAAAATGCCATCTTATTTTTAGATGGAAACTTCTGGACCATTGATATAAAATCTAGGATGGTTCCTGTCCTGTCCTTAATCTCACCTTAAACCTGACAGTTCTCACCGGTTCACAGTTCTCTCTCTCTCTCTGAAAAGCGTAGCTCAGTGTGATCTTACCACCTTTTAAATTGAGGCAAGTGAGACACTTAGATTGCACAGATTCTGGGTCTCACGTTTGCTTTGTTTTTCTTTGGAGCTTTACTGGAAACCAAATGCTGTTGCGTACTAGCTGCAGAAGCAGGAGGGGAAGTTGGCAAGAATTTACTGCTTTCTGTTTGGTCTGTCTGAGACAGCTGACCTTTTGGAAGGAAATAGCTGCTCTTTGCTTCTTCCTGTAACAGTGCAGCCTGTGAAAGTGTGCGTGCACGCATACACACACACACACACATACACATACACACACAGAATCGTTCTGCCATTATCCCAACATAACAATGCTAGTAGGAGGCGGGAGCCTTGTGGCACATCTGTTGTGTGCTGTAGAAACATGCACTCAAGTTCACAGTGCCAAGGTGTGTGTGTGTGTGGAGGTGTAGCAAGAGAAAACCTGTTTCCAGGAAAAGTGGTTTGTTTTAGAAAAAGTATTTTATTGTAAAGTCCAGTATTAATGCTGTAGTAAATGTGTAATTGCTTCGTGTGCAATTTTAATTCATCCTAACATTAAACGTCCTCATAACAGCATTGCTTCTCATACCTGGAAAATCTTTTTCCTGACAGGATAGACCTTTGGTTTTCTTTTTTTTTTTTTTTTTTTAAATTTTTAATATTTATTTTTTTAGTTTTCGGCCGACACAACATCTTTGTTTGTATGTGGTGCTGAGGATTGAACCCGGGCCGCATGCATGCCAGGCGAGCGTGCTACCGCTTGAGCCACATCCCCAGCCCCAGACCTTTGGTTTTCTAAGACATGAGCTCTTATTCCAGTGTCATTTCTTCTCAGAATTTGAATTAGCTTTTTAACCCACTTGCAGTCATTGTTGGAGGCACCTTTTTTGCTGGATTTGTTTTACCTATGTGTAGGTGGTATCATACCACACACATTGACATGATCTTCAGAAAGCTATAGTCAGGCTTTGCAGATGGAATGTCACTCCAAAGGTAAACAAAGAAACCAGCTGATGTGGCATTTCTCTTTTAAAAGAGGAGATTTTAGTTGTCTAGTATTTTAACCAAAACATATTAGCTTCATTTTTTTTTTGTTATTTGAAAGCATTTATATATTGACTGTAAGCAAAAATGAAGTTCACGATAATTCACAGTAAATGTGAGACTACAGCTAAGTGATAGAAGTGGCAAAATGCCACAGTCTTCTGCATATAACTTGGGCTCAGTGGATAGGTATGCTTTTCCAAATTAGCAGTGGTCTCTTTTCTATATTTATTGTCGATGGTACAAATTGTTAGGTGATTAATGCTGAGGTGCGTAAAAAAATTTAGAGAATAATATAAGGAGGATTGCCCCAGGGTTTCCTTAGCAAGATCGCCCTACAGTGTTCATGGAAGCTGGTCATATCTGTCCAGCCTCCCTAAGGTAGGGAAGAATCCAGAAGTAATATAACCCTGCTTTGGTCTTAGGTATCAGTTCTTGGTACAAAACGGGTTGATGTCAATGAAATGGGAAAATTTCTCCCTAGTTCTTCTAGCCTTTTGGGTAGGAGCTAAGTTAGGAGCCAACAGCCAAGGTTTTCTGTGATCTCCTCTTGTACCCAGAGCTTTCTAGAGACCTTGAATTGTTATCCTTGAACTCTCAGGGGCCTGCAGATAGGCCAGTTGTGTCAAGGTGTATGATTCAGGTTATGAGAAGTGTATTTCTTTAAAGTAATTCTTGTACTGTTGTGAGTGGTTTTCTGTGTATTTCGTTCTATTTATGGATGGTATAAGATTACTTAGTCATATCAAAGATGAAAAAACAGCCAGACTATTGATATAAACGTGTGTGTGTGTGTGTGTGTGTGTGTCATAATAACAAATTAATCTTCAACTTGGTCTTGAACCACTTCTTGAAAACACGTTAAAGTTACTATATATTTGAAAGTGATAGAATTACATTTCTTAAAATAATATTTCATGTTTCTGAATTTTTACTGTTTCATGTCCTGCTTAAATCAAGGCTACCTGGTTTGTATTATAGTCCCATAACTGGGATACTGTCATGTTGACAAAAATTTCTTCCTATGCATTTGTGTTTCCCTTTAAACATGGTGTAGAATAGTCAGGAATACCAATTGCCCATGAGTATTAATTCTATATTTCAGGTTGTTTGTTCATCTTTGGTGTGGTGCTAGGGATTGAACCTAGGGCTTTGCACACATTCTACCACTGAGCTATACTCCCAGCCATCAAATTTTACATTTTAAGCAAAATTTAATAAGTCAAAGAACTTTACCAAAAAAGTACCAAAACTCCTTCACCTAGGTGTAACAGGTATTTACACATTTCTTTGATTTTTTTCTCTGATAGTTGTCATTTAGCATACATGTTGTACATAGATCTAGCATTATTAATACTTCAAGAGGATATGTCTACATGGTATTTGTGTTTCAACATAACTTTTTAAATGTAATTTTCAAGACAGCACACTGTTCTATCAGATTAATGTGTTATTGTCTAACCATTCCTTTATTTTGGACACTTAGGTTGTTTCCAATTTCTTCTAATTGTGTGTCGTACTACTTAACTAGTGGTTGTCCCTGGGAGTTGACCTAGTGCAAGGCACTCTTCAAAGCAAATTTTTCTAAGTGGGAACTTAATACTGCAATCAATCCTCAGTGGTAAGGGGGAGGCTGTGGGCTTTAATGAGGAAAATATTGAGAACATGTTTCTTATTTTTCCATAACGCAGATGGTCATTATTATGGGCTACAGCAAATGTTTTCAGTCGTCTGGAAAATGGTATTGATGTAACTTCTTCTCCAACGGGTTGTTCAAGTTGCTTATTGGATTTGGACATGGAGATAATCACATGCAGGGACGCTGACATCCTATCCTACCAGCTGCAAGGAAGTTGAGAAGCCCAGAACTTTATCTATGACTAGGGACAGTATCAAGATGAGAATTAAGCCTGGTGTGCACGCCTGTATTCCCAGCAGCTCCAGAGGCTGAGGCAGGAGGACTATGAGTTCAAAGCCAGCCTCAGCAAAATCGAGGCGTTAAGCAACTCAGTGAGACCCTGTCTCTAAATAAAATACAAAATAGGGCTGGGGATGTGGCTCAGTGGTCGAGTGTCCCCAAGTTCAATCCCCAGTACCCGTCCCTTGCCAAAAAAAAAAAAAGATGAGAATTAAATCTCCACTTTCATTGCTTTCGTTTCTTTTATGTTTATGGAATTTATGCCCTTAAATTTGATTTTGAAAAAAAAAATACTGAAAAGTTGTAAGAATAGAGCAACAAACACTCACACAGACTTCAGTTAGATGGACCAATTTATGAGCAGCTGTTAACATTTGCTTTATCACTCTCCCCATCGCTACTCTTCCCTCCTTTGAATGTAGGTTGCAGACATAGGACTGCTCACCCTTAAATAGTTGAGTATGTGCTGCTAGATCAAGAGCATTCCTATACACCCCAATGCCATTATCACTCTCAAGGTATCTAACATTGACACAAGAATATTGAATGTACAGACTATATTTAAATTATTTTAATTAGCCCAATGATGTCCTGCGTTGTTTTTTTTTTAATTATGCTTTTGATAATTATCATGTCTCTTTTGCCTCCTTTAATCTAGAGCAGTTCTGCTTTTTGTTGTTGTTGTTCATGAGAGTCCCATAAGTTGGATTTTAGGGTTTACCTGATTGTAGATTGTTTCTTCACACTTCCTTATAAATTAGTTTTTTGTATTCTTTTCAGCACATCACATCTGAACACACATAATTTCACTTCATCTCATGGTTGGGGATGTTTGATCCTGAGGTTAAGATATTGTTTATCAGGCTGGGGGATATAGCTTAATTGGTAGAGTGCTTGCCTTGCATGCACAAGGCCCTGGGTTTAATCCCCAGCACCATAGGAAAAGAAAGAAAAAAAAAAAAAAAAGATGTTGTCTACCAAATATATACTCTGGAATGTACCTTTTCCCCTTTGTGAATAATAAGTAATTTTTGAGGTATTTTGAGAGTTTAAAATACATGTTAATCCACTGATGAGGTTTTTGATTTTTGTATTTAGCAAGTGGCTCCCTTCCTTGCCCTCTCCTTCCTTCTTTTTTTTTTTTTTGTAGTTGTAGATGGACAGAACGCCTTTCTTTTATTTGTTCTTATTTTTATGAGGTGCTGAGGATGGAACTCAGCGCCTCACACAGTGACAAGCACTCTGTCACCGAGCCATAGCCCCAGCCCCCTCTCCTTCCTTCTTGCACTCCCCTTCTCCCTCCTCTTTCTCTCTTCCCAAAGTGACATGTAATGTTTTGGCTGTGATGTGAAGATTTATGACTATCTTCCCAGAATGTTATCATCTCTGTGTTGCCTGAGCACATTTTTCCTTGTTTGTTGGGCCAAACACACTTTGCTTTTATTCTTTCTGTTCTTTTTTTTTTGGACTGGGCATTGAACCCAGAGGCACTTACTGCCATATTTCCAGCCCCCCTTTTTTTTTGTATTTGATTTAGAGACAGGTCTTGCTGAGTCACTTAGGGCCTCACTAAATGGATCAAGCTGACTTTGAACTTGAGATCCTCTTGCCTCAACCTCTTGAGCTGCTGGGATTACAGGCATGCACTACTACACCCGGCTCTGTTCCTTTCCTATCTGTTTAATAATTTTTTTTTTCAAAAAAGAACTGTCTTCCCAAATTGCTTATAATGTCCACTTTTTTTTTTTAAGCAGATGGCTCTGGTATTAACCTACTCTTTTGAGGAGGGTGGGTACCAGGGATTGAACCCAGGGGCACTTAACCACTGAGCCACATCCCCTGCCCTTTTTATTTTGAGGCAGGATCTCACTAAGTTGCTGAGGCTGACTTTGAATTTGCAATCCTCCTGTCTCGGTCTCCCAAATTGCTGGGATTATAGGCATGCACCACCATGTCCAGCTATTGACTTATCTCTAGGTGTAGTAATTTTGCTATAACCTTCTTTCTTGATGTCAAGCCAATTTTAATATGAACAAAGTCTTAATCCTTTTTTACTGCTATTAATATTTTTCTGTCCCTCAGTGTCCCTCCTACTAGGTAAGCACCACCACTTAATAATGTTGGTATTGAGCAGTAAACATGACCAGGGAAATGGCCCTTTATATTCTGTCCAAAGCCCTTTAGTCATTAATAGGTACTGACGTGTTCAACAGTTTTGAATGCTGGCTCCTTGCCTTGTACTTTTCAGCTCAGAAGCAATAGTTATGTCTTCTGCTTCATCTGCCAGCTAGCCCTAGTCTTTGCCAAAATCAGAGACTCTTATTATTATTCTCATTTCTTGTTATTTTTCTCTGTAAATTACGAAATGTAACACACATAGGGAAAAGTGCAGTGAATAACATGACAACCCCGCACAGGTCCTTTGGACTCAGTGTGGCACAGCCGTGGGGATACAGGCTCTGGGGTGGATCCAGCTCTGGGAATGCCTTAGTACTGTGGGACCAGAGGCAGCTATTTCACCTCTTCTGTCTTTTAAAATAATATTTTATCAAGCTAGAATTACATATCATAAAATTCACCCTTTTAGAAAAGTGTGTACAATTCAGTGGTTCTTCGGAGTCAGCGTTATAACACTGTCACCACTTGCTAATTCAAAACACTTTCACCATCTCCCCTCTGTGCATTTGCCTCTTTTGATCATTCTATGAAATGGAATCACAATGTCACCTTATGTGTCTGTCTTTCCCTTTGCACGTTTTCAAGGTTCATCCATATTACAGCATGCATTAGGATTTCGTTCCTTTGCATTTTTGATATTTTTTTATTTGTGAACCCAAGGCCTTTCTCATGCTAGGCAAGTGCTGTACCGCTGAGCTATACCCTCAGGCCTTTTTATTTTGAGACAGGGTCTCATTAAGTTGCTCAGGCTGGCCTTGAATTTGCAGTCCTCCTGCCTCAGTTTCCTGAGTAGCTGAAATTACCGTTGTATGCCACCACAACCAGCTCTTTATTCATCAGCAGACATTTGGGTTGTTTGCACTTTGGGGCTGTCATGAGTACTGCTTGTGTGAACATTTGTGTACAGGTTTTTGTGTGGACATGTCTCAGTTCTCTTAGACATATCCCTGGGAGTAGAACTCCTGGATGGTATAGTAACTCTACGTTCAACCTTTAGTGATCTGCCAGATGGTGTTCCAAAGTTGCTACACCATCCACAATTATATTTAATCCTACTGAACCTCTTTCCTCATCCATAAAGTGGGGATAATAACAATGCCTACCTCATAGGGTTTTTGTGAGGATTAAATGAATAGATTCATAAAAGCATAATGTGAGTGCTCTGTCAATGTTAGCTCTTAAATCTGGTTGGTAGACAATAATAACCACACTAGTAAAAGTTATTTTAATTCATTTCTCAACATTATTATTTCTGAAATTTATTTATTAGGTAAATCAGAATATTGTTAATAATTTATAAAGCAGTATAATAAATGAAGCTGCAAATTTTATTAGTTGCCTTTTACATTATTAAGTAGCAGGACTTAGATGTGTCCTTGGAAGGAGTAGGGAAAGGCACGGTCCCCTGGCACCTTAGTCTCTGCTGGAATAAATATTTACACATAGTAATTCATTCCTACCACAACCTCCCAAGGAACCTAAGTATTATTATTCTCATTTAATAAATAAGAAAACTGAGGCACAGAGAGGTCAAAGATTTCAGATCTTTTGCAGAGCTATATTTAGGAGAGTTCAGCATTATCTCCAGAACTTTAACCCCTTTTTAGAAATTTTGGCCCTGGAATGGGATGGGGTGAGATGTGTGGTGGTGATATGAGATGGAGAACAGAAATTATAAAAATGCTTTAAATTATCCACATGAATCCAGAAACTAAATATCTCTACATACATTTTAAGCCCCTGCTCTTACCCCAAGCTAGAATTCATTCACTCCATTGGCAAATGTGCTTTGTGAGCCTCTAGAATCAGATGCTCTGTACTTCTCTACCCCACAGTTGAGTTACAGCAAGACCTGGGCTCCAAGTGTTCTGGAATTCTTCAGAAAAAGTGATATTTCTCTTTGCAAAATTTTATATTTCTTAAAAGAGAAAGCTTCTGATAAAAAAGTATTTATTATTGAGATAAAGTTATCACTAAATCTCTCCCACGTATATCATTAATTGATGTAGTAGACATCTATTTGCATGGTTTTTCAGTAAGCCTGTACCATTATAAGTTTACAGATCTTGAGACTTGTATTAGCAAATGCCTCAGGGGCCACTGTATTTGGCCATCCTTGCCCTTGGATATATTAAGATTTTGGAGGTCGATGTGAATGCCTTGTGCTTCAGAAAGTACAATATTCTGCCCCCAAGGCTGTTTGAGGAGGCTTCAGAATGCTTGTGAACACTGAAAGTACAACTAAACAGAGCTCAATTATTTTTCATCTTTGGCCTAATAATATGACAGCGAATCCATTTCCCAGTCTTTAGAGAAGCCCTGTGATGACTTACCAAAGATACAGACCACTTCCCTTGTGAGAACATCACACATTAAAGATGGAGTGCGTGTAAAAAAGCAGAAGGGGCGGGGTGTACTGGGGATAGAGGTGCAGTCACTCTGTAGGTTCAGTAGCTTTTGATGACTGGATAGATACCAGAGAGAGGGACAGGGAATCAGCTTAGGTGGAATGGAAGTAGCCTAACAAAGGGGATGAAGTGTCCTGACATGTACAAAGAAAAACACTGCTTAAATTCTAGGTTTTATTCATATAAATTGGGGGAAGTTATCTTGTCTAAGCTGAGTATTTAAAGTGGTTATACACCCAGCTATCCCTCTCCTCGGTCTATACCCAAAGGACTTAAAAACAGCATACTGCAGGGACACAGCCACATCAGTGTTTATAGCAGCACAATCCTAAATAGCTAAACTGTGGAACCAACCTAGATGCCTTCAGTAGATGAATGGATTTTTTTAAATGTGGCATATATATACAATAGAATATTACTCAGCAATAAAAGAGAATAAAATCATGGCATTTGTAGGTAAATGAAGGTGTTGGAGAAGATACTGCTAAGTAAAGTTAGCCAATCCCCCCCAAAAAAAACCAAATGCCAAATGTTTTCTCTAATATAAGGTGATTGACTTATAGTGGGTTAAGGAGGGGGAGCATGGGAGGAATAGACAAACTCTAGATAGGAAAGAGTTGTGGGAGGGAAAGGGAGGGGGCAGGAGATTAGCAAGGATGGTGGAATGTGATGGACATTATTATCCAAAGTACATGTATGAAGACATGAATTGGTGCAAACATACTTTATATAGAGAGATATGAAAAATTGTGCTCTATATGTGTAATAAGAATTGTAATGCATTCCACTATCATTTATTTTTTAAAAATCAATGAAAATGTATTAAAAAAAAATAAAGTGGCTACATGGTGTTCATCTCATATTCCATATGTGTATAGATCTTAGTTTAAAAGTAAAGTACATACAATTCTGTACTATTTAATATGCTTTTATTTTACATTATATATATATATTTTGGGGGGGGAGGTGCTGGGGACTGAACCCAGGGCCTTGTGCTTTTAAGACAAGCACTCTACCAACTGAGCTATACCCCGAGCCCCTACATTATAATGTTTAAATTTTTTAAATTGACATAAAAATTGTACAACATATGGCATACAGTGTGCTATTTCAATACATGCAAACAAACTAATGATCAGATTAGGGTAATTGGTATATCACCTCAAACACATCACTTCTTTGTGTTGGGAACATTGAAAACCAACCCTCTCTGCTAGCTATTTATTTTACACTTTGACCAGTAATAAGCAGAATCTACTTTCCAGCTCTGACAAAGCACTTTTATGTAGTGAAATTATATTGTATTTATCAAAATAAGGCAACTGCTGCTTTACATTTACCAGTTATTACCCTTCAAATGTCATACTACTTTAGAAAATAACTATTGTGACATGTTCATAATTAGAATTGTAAAAAATATTCTGACATTCTAAGAGCTCAGCAGTCTACACTTCAATCAATACTAAGAACTAATTCAAAACATTAAAAAAATTTTAGTTGTAAATGGACAGAATGCCTTTATTTTATTTGTTTATTTTTATATGTTGCTAAGGATCGAACCCAATGCCTCACACATGCTCAGCAAGCACTCTACTACTGAGCTACAGCCCCAGCCCAACTAATATAAAACTTAAAGTGTTGTCTTTACATTGGTACCTGTACATGTGGCATATCACCATAGTATTTCTTTTTTTTTTAAATGTCTTACATACATGACAATAGTGGAATGCACTACATTTATAATTATCCTTTCACAGCACAATTTTTCATAACTCTGTATATAAAGTATGTTCATGCCAAATTATGCCATTATACATGAGCTCTTTTTTTGCATTACAGTTCTTAATATACCTTTATAGCACAATTTATCATAATGTTTATATATAAGGTATGTTGACATCAAATTCACATCTTCATACATATATTTTGTATAATGATGACCATCCCCTTCCACCATCCTTGCTATTCCCCTTCTCCCTCCCTTTCCCTCCCACCCCTATGTATTTCTTTTTTTTAATATTTATTTTTTAACTTTAGATGGACACAATATCTTTATTTTATTTTTATGTGAGGCTGAGGATCAAACCCAGTGGCTCATGTATGCTAAGCGAGCATTCTACCACTGAGCCACAAACCCAGCTTATCACCATACTATTTCTTTCTTAAAACAATAATAGGCTCCTGTTATATCCTTGGCCAGCAGCACATATGAATATTTATTCATATATTTATTCACACAGCAAAGACTTATGGACCACTTTCCTTGGCAAGCCATTGCACTGGGTCCTGGGAACACCACACTGAATGAGATGGGCTCCCTTCACTTACTACTCTTAAGAGTTCAATGGGAGAACATAAACAAAAACTACAGGGAAAATTACAAATGATGGCCAGTGTTAGTAAGGAACAAGTAGACCGTTGTCAACATAGACGCATTCAGATTATAAAATTATAATTGATCAGTTAAATTGAAATCTGTCTCATTTCCATGCCTTGGTATTTCATCCTGATATCCTGTTTCATTATAATTTGAAAAAAGCTGATAGGGTTATCCCAATCGTGTGCATACATTTATTTGTGCAACAACAACATGACAAAAAGTTTATGCTTATATATTAGGCGCTGTTCTGGACCCCAGAGAAAGAGCAGTGAACAAAACAGAATCATTGTGTTCATGGTGATTTCAACCTTGGGGGAGTCGGTAAGCAAAATATGATGCGTGTCAAGAAATGAGGAAATGACAAGAAAAACAGAGTAAGAGCACAGAAGGTGGCCATGGTACTATTTTATTTGGGTGGCCTGGAAGGGGATCTGTGAGGAGATCAAGGTTTTTCCACCATTTTCCTTCTTTTGTCTCTGGGTCAGTTTGCTAATGAATGTGGGTGCGGGAATTTTTTGTGTGGGTGTCATTCTCATGTTCATGAAGGGAGCTAGGGCAAGGTCCTGCACTGCTTTATTCTGTACCACTAAGAAAGACTTCACTCTTCACTCCTTCACCCCACTTTTATAAGTACTCTCATCCCTCCATGCTTTATCCTTCCTCCAAAAATCATGATTTGTTATCTGGTTCTTCAAATTCTTGGCCTATGATTCATTTGATTAAAAGGTATATTGTACAATTAAGTATCTTCCAGATGTTTGATTATAAAGAGGAATTACTTTTGGAGAGCGCACTTTTATCCTTGTCTTTCTTCTGGTGCACTCACAGCCATTGAACTTTGATGTCTTTGGTGATGTTACAGTGATCCCAGCCTTAAAGCCCTAAATAAAATTGTACACCGTTCAAGTGTTCTATAGCATTGCACAAGTCTAAAATAGGTAACTGGCTCCCGTCCCATACCTCATTGTTGGCTAACTGACTCGTCCCATAAATAGCTCAGTGTTACGCGATCAGACAGCTACAACTAACAGGAGGGTTTTTCGTTTCCTGACATACATGTGCAATTTCTGGGAGTCAACAAAATCCAGGTCCAATTCACTGGACCATAACTGTAACAGGTTCTTAGGAGAATGTGCAAATCAGTAGCCAGGTCACTTGGATGGGGTTCAGTATAACCCTGTCTTATCCCAGATTCTACATTATGGAAAATAGTGTTAGAGCAAGATTCAGTTTTAGTGGCCTTCATTATATAAAGTAAAAACATTGCTGCTCCAATCTGATTAATCCCAGAGAGTCTCTTCTGAATGCATAAAAAATTCTCAGGTGAGAACAGGGCATAGTGGTGCCTGCCTATAATCTCAGTCACTCAGGAGGCTGAGGCAAGAGGATCACAGTTCAAAGCCAGCCTCAGCAATTGAGCAAGGTCCTAAGCAACTTAGCAGGACCCTGTCTTAAAACATAAAAAGGACAGGGGATGTGGTTCAGTGGTTAAGCACCCCAGGGTCCAACACAACAAATTTTTTTTAAAAGAATGCTGCAGTGAGTATTCTTTATATTTAAAAAAAAGCATGTTTAAAAAAACTACTCACTGTTGGAATATAATGGCTCAGTCTCATTTCTCTTAGTTGAAATGTATTCTTTTTTGTGGAAGATTTTTATCAGACGTAATTTAACAGAATATTGCATCATAAGTTCTGTAGGAATAACTCAGAAGGTGAACCTTGGGGTATTTTATCAAATAATCCTTTGTCTTTGTGTTGTTGTAATTAGTGATAATACATAGGGTTCCATCTGTGCTTTAGATATTTTCACTTTTTTTTTTTCCCTTAATGAACACTAATGTGACTTGATTCAAGTTTCTTGAATAAATGGTGCAGTGACACCATTTGAATCAGTACTTATTTAAAACTGGGCTAAAATTTTCTTATTATAAGACCATACTAAGGTCAGAATGTAAGTATTTTTGAGACAATGTGTGTTTGTGGCGGGTGCTATTCAGTGCAGTAGTGAACTAGATGATATTGGAACCTCTGTCCTTAAGGAGCTGCAGTAGTTTCCAAGGTCTCAATCCATGATGGCCATCTCCATTCCTTTGGGCTTATGGTGAGGCAGAATATCATGGCTGAAGAGTGTGGCAGAAGTAAACAGCTCTGGACATCGCATCAGGAAGCAGAGAACACTTTTTTTTTTTTTTTAATTGTATTGAGAATTGAACCCAGGCTGCTTAACCACTGAGCCATATCCCCAACCTTTTGTTTTGTTTTGTTTTTGTTTTTTGAGACAGGATGTTGCTAAATTGCTTAGGGTCTCACTGTGTTGCTGAGGTTGGTCTCAAACTTGAGATCCTCCTGCCTCAGCCTCCTGAGTTGCTGGGATTATGGGTGTGCTCTCTTTTACTGGGCTCTTCCAACATGGCAGCATGTTTATTTCAGTTCTTAAAGCCAAAGTAACAAATCTAAAATGGTTCTTAAAAAGTCTTTCTGCTCATTTTTTTTTTATGACTGTTGAAATGCTGCTAACCATTGCTGACAATTTTGAACAAAAGTAATGATATCAAAGTTATAGGCATTTCTTTCCCTAATGCTGCTTTGTGATTTTACTTATAGGACTCAGTATATCTATAGGCAGGAATTCACAGATCTGATTGGTTACCTTCCCAAGACCACATTGAATGTCTACATTTTGAAAACATTTTAAAGCTAAAATTCACTTAAAGAATACTGATTTTTAAAACCAGGCTCAGTGACACATGCTTGTAATACCAGCTACTGGGGAGGCTGAGGCAGGAGGATGTCAAGTTCAACACTAGCCTGAGAAACTTAGTGAGACCCTGTCTCAAAATGAAAAGGCTGGGAACTAGCTCAGTGGTTGAGTATCCCCGGGTTCAATTCCCAGTAAGCAAAATTTAAAAAAAAAAAACAACAAAAAACCCACTTTAATCCACCTAAAGGGCTAATAGTGTGTTAGCATTTTAACTATATGAATATTTACTCTGGTGGATTTAAAAAATCATCTAAACCACAGATTATTTGTTTAACAGGTCGTGAACCATGGCTGTGTGGATACAAGCTCAGCAGCTCCAAGGAGACGCCCTTCATCAGATGCAAGCCTTATATGGCCAGCATTTCCCCATTGAGGTGCGGCATTATTTATCCCAGTGGATTGAAAGCCAAGCTTGGTAGGTGAACAATGCTTTTTACATCATATTTTGTGAAGCACAGAATATTGGAGTTTGGGCTGAGAGAGTAGCTCAGTGGAGGAATGTTCATGCAAGGATCTGGATTCAATCCCCAGCACCACCAAAAAAAAAAAAAAAAGAAAGAAAGAAGAGAAAAAAGTTTGATTAGAAAAATCTCATGGTGGAGACTTTAAAAATTATGTGCTTAAGGCTGGGCATGGTGGCACACACCTATAATCCCAGTGGCTTGGGAGGCTGAGACAGGAGAATTTGTGAGTTCAAAGCCAGCCTCAGCAATGGTGAGGCACTAAGCAACTCAGTAAGACTGTCTCTAAATAAAATACAAAATAGGGTTGGGGATGTGGCTCAGAGGTCGAGTACCCCTGAGTTTTAATCCCCAGTACCAAAAAATTTTTTCAAAAAGTTATGTGCTTAAAAATTTTTTTTTATTTGATCCATGAAAAGGTATTTAATCCCATCTGATTTAGGGAGATGGAATAACTCTTGGGATTTAAAAACAGGATTCATTGTTCCCTTTAATAGTTAGTACTACTAAAAACATTAGCATATTGCTGCTAATAAATAGCAATCAACTAATATGTTTTGAGTGCCTGAGGGTGCCAGCATTGTTGTAGATAGCAGCATTTTTTGGAAGAAATGAAAGTCCTTGCCCCTCAGAATTTAGTGTTTGATGGGGCAGATAAGTAATTTAACGGTAAATACATTGGTGTTTTTCATTTATATGTATTTTACACATATATGCATAAATCTAAAAGGAAATATGCCAAAATATTAACAGAAATTACATTTCAGTGGATTTAACAAGCATTTTTCTCTTTATTTCCCAAATTATTGGTTATATACTTGCATCGTTCTAAAATCCCTTTAGAATTGGTGCAGTATAGTCGACTGACAAAGCAGCTCTTTTGTTTGTCTTCTGTAATGCTGGGGCCAACCCAGCACCTCCTGCATGCTCAACAAGTGCTCCACCACTGAGCTGCACCACCAGCTCTTTAGTTTCTTTAAGTGACAGTGTTATTACACACTGGCAGCAAGTTGAGCTCCGCTCTGCTCTGAAGCAGGGGTTCTGTCAGTGGATCTGACATATTCTCTAAATGGTTTCAGCCTCCCTATTGTGGCCAGGGGTCCTCTTTGACAGACCTCAGTAGAAGCCAGCCTTGATGCTACTGTTGGAAGATGGCTGTATTTCCAATTAGTGCTATTGCCATGGAATAATTTGCAATTGCAAATTATTGTTAGTAGCAGATTTCTGTTCAGAAGCCAGAGAGCACCAAAGGCAGACAATTTTCTAGGCAATTTAAAAAAAATCTCAGCTTCATATAATTAAGTGAGGGGGAAAAAACCTGCTAAATATGAGAATGTCAGGTGCACCTTGTTTAGTGCTTTTCCATTCCCTTTTCATTTTCTTTTCTGTTTTAATGATTTGGAGGGTTTAAAAAACATTAGTAGGAAGTTTCTGCTGATTTAAAATTTCATTTAGGGGGTGTAGCTTAGTGGTTGAACATTATCCATCATGTGCAAGGCCCTGGGTACAACTCCCAGCCCTGTTAAAAAAAAAAAAAAAAAAAAAAAAATTTTTTTTTTTTTTTTCATTTAGCCTGGCTCAGAGATAACAGGCAATGGTCCTAGCTGCTCCAAAGAGGATCACTTGAGCCCAGGAGTTCAAGACCAGCGTGGGCAACATAGTGAGATCTTGTCTCAAAAAGCAAATAAGCTTTCCTTTAGTAGATTTCTCATGTAATTTGCTTACTGATAAGTTCTAAAAGATTTGTGTTGATTAAGGAATATCTGAATTATATGTAGTTTGGTTTTCTTAAGAAGATAAAGATTTAGCTTGGTGCCATGGTACACGCCTGTAATTCCAGCAGCTCGGAAGTTGAGAAGTTGAGGCAGGAAGATTGAGAGTTCAAAGCCAGCCTTAGCATCTTAGTGAGGCCCTAAGCAACTTAGCGAAACCATGCCTCATTAAAATATTAAAAAGGACTGGAGATGTGGCTCAGTGGTTAAGTGTCACTGGGCTCTATCCCTGATTTAAAAAAAAAAAAAAAGAAGATGTAAAGATTTTAATGAAAAATCTTCAGTTCTTCATGTTGAAGCCATCCATGGAAATCTCTTTATTAGCAGGAACATTAAGAACCAGTGTCAGAATTCCAAGAGTTTTGCTCAGATGGGATCCACTCAAGCATGGGTTCCCAAACAAGAAGCATCATTGCCTCAATCCCTGCAGGTTTTTATTTAATATATATTATACTTAATTCATAGAGCATATATATTTAAAATTTGGCTTTCTTTACTGACTTCTCCAGTGCATATTTGGGTATGCTCTTTGATGAGATAGTCTCAGTGGTTTTTTGTTTGTTTGTTTGTTTGTTTGTTTTTTATTCTGAAAGTCTCAGTGTTTTGATACACATGTTTGTGTCTCTGTTTGAAATTAGTTGTAACGTCAGAGATTAGGAGATGACAGAGCCATTTAGCTACCACTAGATCTCTTGTTTGGCTCTAGACTGGTCAGCAGTAATTGGATGTTATTTCAGTCTGACAGCTGTTCAGTTTCTTCAGCAGGCTAAGAAATTTGGTACTACCCAGTAGCAATTGTTGCTTAAGTTTTAGAAATAAAGGAAAAAGGAAAGAAAGAAGAGAGGGAGAGAGACCGTCCAACACCTGTCACCAGTTAAATGGCTCTGAATTAATATAAAGTCTGTAAACTGGTTTCTCTTGTTTGTTGGAAAAGTTGGCATTGCCTAAAGTCCCAGATCTGCAACTAGTGATACAAATGTCTCGCCTGTGTAAATGCTAGGCATCTTCTGCTTCATTTCCAGGACTCCTTAGAAAGAGCAGTATTATTCCTTCACCTGTCTCTAAGAAATACTACCTGTGGAATTTGCAACATGATCATGGAACTGGTTAAGGCTGGGAAGGACATGTAGGACAGTCTTGACCTTGTGCCCCTTCACACCCTTGAGAAGACTATAAATAGGAAATTATCAGAGCCCTTATTTCCTTTAGAGAATGCGAAGCATGTTCCTTTTCCTTTTGTTTCTAGGAGTAGATAGCATTAGCACCAGAGCCAGTCAGTAGAAAAAAGGAGAGGGCAGTACATAGTTTTTTTTAAAAAAAAAAAAAGGAGAAGAAGAAATGAAAATACTGTACAGTCCACTAGGGTAATTAGAAGATTGTGAATAGAGTAATGTAGGCATTTAGTCAATTTGTGTTAGGCTGTTTCTTAACATTTACCACAAGTGTTAAGGAGAAATCACTTTAGGGCTGAGTGCCTCAATGGTAGAGCACTTGCCTAGCGTGTTCTGGTTCCAAGCCCAGAAATAAAGGGAAGAAATCATTTTAGTCAAAGAAAGACTTGATGTGTAGAGGCTGCATTTTACAGGCTCTTGTGCATGTATGTATACATATTATGTAATTTTTTTCCCCTAGGGACTCAATAGATCTTGATAATCCACAGGAGAATATTAAGGCCACCCAGCTCCTGGAGGGCCTGGTGCAGGAGCTGCAGAAGAAGGCGGAGCACCAGGTGGGGGAAGATGGGTTTTTGCTGAAGATCAAGCTGGGGCACTATGCCACGCAGCTCCAGGTGGGTGTGAATGTTGGGTCACACTTAATTCTTGTCCCTGGGATGGCTTCTTCCTTCATGTAGTACTTCTTATAGAGTCTTGTTCTCTTTGTCAGCCAGCATTGTTGAGTCATGTGTTCTGTGCTTAAGATTCTGATCGTTTGACTTTGGGGTTGTGGCTTTTTTTTAAAGAATTTTTTATTTGAAAATAATTTTGAATTTATAGCAATTTGCAAGAATGATACAAAGAAGTCCTACATTACACCCAGATTTATCTGTTAATCTGCCTCATCATACTCTCCTTTCTCTCCTCCTCCGTTTGTTTCCACATACACTTTAGTCAGTCACTTGAGAGTAAGTTGCATACATCATGTCCCTTTACCCCTAAGTATTTCAATGTGCATTTTATAAGATTATGAACCTTCTTTTTAAAAAATTTTATTTTTTAGTTTTAGGTGGACACAATATCTTTATTTTACATTTATGTGGTGCTGAGGATCGAACCCAGTGCCTTGTGCATGCTAAGCAAGTGCTCTACCACTGAGCCACAACTCCAGCCCCAATTAACCTTCTTTTACATGGTTATAATACAGTTATCAACCTTAGTAAATTTAACAATGATACATTACTTTTAGTTAATCTTCTGTCTATATGTCCATTTTATCAGTTGATTCAACAGTGTCCTTTAGGGCATTTCCCCCCCCTCCAGTTCAGGATCCAGTCCAAGATCACATATCATATCTAGTTGTCGTATCCCTTTAGTCTCCCATTTTGCAACCTTGCTTTGTCTTTGACATTGACATTTTAAAATAATTGACCTACCCCTTACCTTTTTTGTTGTTGTTTTATTTTGAGATAAGGTCTCACTATGGTGTCTTGGAACTTCTGGGCTCCAGGGATCCTCTGACCACAGCCTTTCAAGTACAGGCACAAATCCCCATGCCTGATCTACTACCCCTTACTTTTTTTTTTTTTAATATTTTTTTAGTTGTCAATGGGCCTTTATTTATTTATTTATTTATTTTAAAATATTTTTTAGTTTTTGATGGACCTTTATTTTATTTATTTGAATATGGTGCTGAGAATCAAACCGAGTGCATCACACATGCTAGGCAAGTGTGCTACCACTGAGCTACAACTTCAGCTCCAGACCTTTATTTATTTGTGGTGCTGAGAATTGAACCGAGTGCCTCATATATGCTAGGCAAGCGCTCTACCACTGAGCCACAACCCCAGTTCTACCCCTTACTTTTTAAAGACAAAATGTTCCTCATTTTGGAGTTTGTCTGATGTTACCTCATGATTAGATTCACATTTCACATCCCTGGTCAGAATTATAAATGAGTGGTATGGTCAGGGTATCACATCCAGAGGCATATGGTGTCCATCTTCCCCTTACTAGTGATAACAATTATGATTACCCAGTCAAAAACTTTTATTATCCTATTTCTCATCTGGTATGGACTTGACTTATCTGGGTTTCAAAATATTGCTGTAATACTTAGATACACTAAAATTCAAGAAATAAAATAACCTTCCCTTTTTACTGTAATTGGGCTTTTTGCAATGTACTTCCTTATTCTCATTGACATGGGCGGGGAGGTGCGCAGTATTACCCATGATTGGGCCATGACATCTCCAGGAGTGTTCTGCATTGTGAGAGCTGCCTGTCCCAAGACAGGGCAGGGTTAGGTCCCAGAGCATGGAGTGGAATAAAGTCACTTCTGATGTTGCATTCTTTCAGAACACATATGACCGCTGCCCCATGGAGCTGGTCCGCTGTATCCGGCACATTCTGTACAATGAACAGAGGCTGGTCCGAGAAGCCAACAATGTGAGTGTCCTGTGGGTGTGAGGAGAGGAGTGGTGATCCCTTTATTATCTACCTCTCTCTGGACCCAGCTTTGTCAGGGTCACTCAGTGTGCACCTATTGGTGCCCTTTTAGAGATCTGATCTTAATAGATTTATAACCTTAATGAGGTTGCAACCACAAAACAATGTGAACAAGTACAAATTAATATAACCCCAGCTGAATTGTTTTTTAGCGAAGATACACTCATATTCAGGTAGGATTACCTGGGAGAGACTTCTCAATCCCTTCTAAGCCAGGTGTTGAAGGAATGGGTCAAACCAGGTCACTTAAATACCTGGATCCACAGAGGCCTTGTTTATGCCTCCCCCATATTTTCATGTGGTAGTCTTCAGGATGCCTGTGAAAGGTTCAGCTTCTTCCACAGTGGAAGCAAATTATTCCATCACAAGAAAGTCTTGAGTGAGCACACAGACAATGTGCATTCACAGAGCCACACTCCCCACTGCGTGCCTAACATTAGTACAGCCGCATTAGGTCAGTGAATAAATGTGAAAATGTGGGTCATCATCATTAGAAGGAAAACCCAGGTGATACCTAGAACACGTTGAGTTCTAGTCTCTCCACAGGAATTATTGGGCCCTGTTTTGGTACTCTGGTGGAAGCCAGATCTGAGGTCCTAGTTTCCACTATGGTGGTGCCATATTCTGTCAGATCACTTGTTTCTCCATTTTTCCATTTTACCCCAGTGCTCACAGATGATGTTTGTGATTCCTTCTGATCCAAAATTTAGCTTTTGGGAGTCTTAGCCCAAAGTAGGCTCTGGCATCGGTTGACTTTTCCTAGGGATTAAGGCCAAAGGTTTCCTCCCACCCCACTGCCCTGCACTGTCTCTCTGATCTCTCCTCAGGGCAGCTCTCCAGCTGGGAGTCTTGCGGATGCCATGTCCCAGAAGCACCTTCAGATCAACCAGACCTTTGAGGAGCTGCGACTGGTCACACAGGACACAGAGAATGAGCTGAAGAAGCTGCAGCAGACCCAAGAATACTTCATCATCCAGTACCAGGAGAGCCTGAGGCTCCAAGGTGAGGCTAGGGCTGCAGGGGCCGAGGGAGCTGTTTGTGTCTTGGAGGTGTGCAGGTGGGAGTAAGGACTAGAAGGCTGCTCAAGTTGGGTTGTAAGAAAACCCATTTTTCATTCTGAGCATCTATCTTCCCTTGGCATTAGAAGGATGAGACTTAGGAAGGGGAGAAGATATGTCACCTATCCTTGGAGAGTGTGGGGTCAGGCTTCGGGCACCCTGGGGAGTGCCAAGGTAGCTGGGGAAGACATTTCCTTTTTGGGAAGGAGCTCATAGTCGTAGGTAAACAGCACCAGGTGTAATATTTTATATATAATAAGCATTTTATAAATGCACATTTATTGAAGTAGTAAACAGAAAATGTAAAACCATATGCTCAGGGGAAGAGCACTTACCTACCATGTGCAAGGCCCTGGGTTCAACCCTAGCTTCACCAAAAGAAAAAAGAAGAAAAAAAAAAAAAATCACCTTTAAAAAAAAAAAAAAAAAAGTCTCTCTAAGCAAGGATTCTATAAGGGCCAAGGGACTGTGTATCTGGTGACCAGTGTTTAATATTCTGTATAATTATTCGGAGAGGGCTTCCTGTGACTGCATATACTCTGTGCCTCAGTGCATCCTTGTGGACAAATCTCCCTAGCACCATATACTGCTTGCTGCTTGAGGCATCCAGAAACTTCATTGTCAGTCTTGAGGCTGTGGAGCCCCACTGGCGCCCCCTCTTGACCCTGTAGGAAGTCGGCAGTTTGAACTTTTACAGTTTCCCTGCTTGTATACTCTACTCAGAATCTCAGAGGAGTGATGGCTTGGCAGCCAGTGCCCCCCCCCCCCACACACACACACACACTCACACAGTGTGCCTTCCTGTAAGAGTGTGTGTGGCAGGCTCCATCTCAGAACTTTATTGACACTATTTTTTGACTCTGTCTTCGCAGACTATAAATCCCTGAGAGGGGTTTGTGTCTTTTATCTCTATAGCCTGACAGCACAATGACTGAAATGTCAGTGTTGACAGGATAATTCTAACATGTCTTCCTCCAATTGAATTCACCCAAAGAAAAGGAATAGCCCATTCCTGCAGTGGAAACAGAGATTTAGGCTGTGGTTTCTACCCAAGTCCATTGTCAGCAGCATTTATGATCCTGGATATGGGTTCCACTTGCCTGTGAATGGGTTTAGGTTTGGATTCTGGATGGGTGTACACCTATCACATGGTGTCACTTCTGTCTCATTTGTCAGCCTCACCATTACAATCACAGATTATGGCTGGGGATTGCTCAATGGGACAGCACTTTCCTAGCATGCACAAAGCCCTGGGTACAATCTCAAGCACCACACAACTATACACAAATATACACAGAGCAAAAAAACACATACATTTATTTTTATTTATTTTTGATACTGAGAATTGAATCCAGGGGCCCTTAACCACTGAACTACTGCCCCAACCCAAAATTTTTATTTTGAGATGGGGGTCTCGCCTTACTAAGTTGCTGAGGCTGGCCTTGAACTTGGGATCCTCCTTCCTCAACTTCTGAGCTGCTTAGATACCATGCCTGGCTAAAACCACAGACTGTTGATCTGTTTGTTCAAGTGAAGGCCCAACTCCTGAGAAACATAGCCATTGCCTCAAGTCTACCTGGCCTCCTTCCCAGAAAAAACTGCAAATGACTAGGAGAGATCTATGTGGGACATTTGCATTGAGAAGCTGGGTGTAGGTGTTGAAATCACCAGTCCCCTGCCCTATGGGCCAGTAGGATCATGGGGTAGCCATCGGGCCCCTTTGCTGTGTTCCAGGCCTGGGACTACTCTTCCCACTCAGTATCCTCCGATGAGATTGGAACCATATTTCCAACTTCTAGTTCTGGGCTTTTCCTGGCTGTTCAACATTGCTTTTATCTGTCCTAGCTTGTATGTTTCCTGGGGCGGGGACTGGTTTGGTGTGACATGGCCTTCAAAGCTAGCCAGGAAGTTGACCAAGACATACCAACAAACACATCTTGATTCAGGCTGAGTAAGGATGCTGGGCTGTTCAACAAAAAGCGCTATATGGGGGCTGGGATTGTGGCTCATTAGTAGAGCGCTCGCCTAGCATGTGCGAGGCCCTGGGTTCGATCCTCAGCACCACATAAAAATAAATAAATAAAGATATTGTGTCCAACTAAAAAATAAAAAAAAAAGATATGATGTCCACCTAAAACTAAAAAACAAATATTAAAAAAAGAGAGAGAGATAGGAAGGGAGTAATAATCCCAGCACTGGGGAGACTGTTTTCTTGGGGAGGCAGAGGGGTTTGCAAACCGGGGAGGTGGACAGGTGGCTTTAACTATGGGCATGTTTTGAGGTTATGGATCCTCAGGTATATCTTGCTTTATTCTTTCTACCTCCACCATGTCTTAAGGATTTGTTTAGAGATATCTTGAAAAAAGGTAGGAAGGCCTTCCTCCCTCCCTATTATTGCCATCAGTGGGATTCCCAGCAGCTGGTGATGCCTCCCTCCACCTCCCTTTCCTAAGGGAATCTTGCTGAATTGTGTCCTGGGAGGCCCTGGATATTGTCCCCATCTTCTGTTGATTTCCTCCCTCCTCTCACCCCCCTTCTCTCCCCGTCCCTTTGCATTGACCTACTCTGGACAGACATGTCAGATGTTTTGCAACCCCTAGTGAGACTCACCACTGGAGAGGGACTGCCAAGTTCAGGGATGAGACAAAATAAGGGAGCAGGGCCTCCCAGACGAGGTCCCCTGCACGTGAGGGTGGGGCCCAGCAGCTGCTTGTCTCTGTCACTCTTTTATTCTCGTCCTACCCCCAGTCACCAAAAAGGACCAATCTACATAGAACTCAGGCCTTCCCGGCTGCTCCTTGAGCATTTTCTGCATCGTCATTCCTTTAAAGTCCACAGCAAGGCCCTGAGCAGGTGCCAGGATTCTCCCATTTTACGTGTGGGGAGCGGAGACACAGGAAAGGAAGTGATGTGCAGAGTTCACCCAGAGGGGTTTGGGGGCGAGCAGGATCCTGAGCACCCACTGCCCAGAGGGGAGGCTGGGTCAGGAGGCCAGTGACCAGAGCCCAGAGGCTGCCTTCTGAGGGAGCATCTTCATCTTTGGGCACCGGCGACTGTAGGTAGGAAGCCCCACTTGCCATCAGTGGGGTGTCTGACCCTGGAGGTCTTGCTCCAGAACAAGTGAGTGGGAATGCTGTGGGCTTCCTGCTGGATGCCAGGAGTGATGGTGGTGGGTGTCGTGTCCCCTCCTCCAGCTCAGTTTGCCCAGCTGGCCCAGCTGAACCCCCAGGAGCGCCTGAGCCGGGAGACGGCCCTCCAGCAGAAGCAGGTGTCCCTGGAGGCCTGGCTGCAGCGGGAGGCACAGACACTGCAGCAGTACCGCGTGGTGAGTAGGATCCTGCTTCTCTGGTGACTGGATGGAGGGACAGAGCCAGGGAGAGCAGGAGGCCAGACCCTCTTCTCTGGGGTCTGTGAGGGTAGGGGGTCAGAGAGGGAAGGGCCTGCTGGGCTGCCTGGCTGCCCGGGATTGTAGGGGAGGCCCTGCAGGGCTGTTCCCTGGGAGCCCAGAAGGGCCGCTGTCCCCCTTCCCACAGGAGCTGGCCGAGAAGCACCAGAAGACCCTGCAGCTGCTGCGGAAGCAACAGACCATCATCCTGGATGACGAGCTGATCCAGTGGAAGCGGCGGCAGCAGCTGGCCGGGAACGGAGGGCCCCCCGAGGGCAGCCTGGACGTGCTGCAATCCTGGTGAGGGCAGTGGGGAGGCAGCAGGGTGGCAGGGCTCCAGGGTGTGCTGCCGGCTGCCTCTTCTGCCTCCTGCCTTGGCCTGAGCAGCAGGCTCCTTCTGTCTTGTGACAGCCCTCATCTCACCAGTGTCCTGGTTTAGATATGGACTTTGTTCCCTGTTCCATTTCCCCAGGGATGCAGTCAGTCACATGTTGGGGAAAGGGACAGGGCTTTGGTATGCAGTGACTCTTGGGCTGGTTGGACCCAAATCAGGGTGGCCTCCCGTGCATCCTCTACTTCTGGAAGGCAGGAGTGCCCTGTGTACCCGTGGACCATGGGGTGGGGAATTGCTGTGCCGTCCTGGGTGGGTCCTTGCTGTGCAGGTGCAGCTGTGTTGGGGGGAGGTCTCCCTAGGCTGGGAGCCCCCAGGCTCTGGCCCAGGGTGGGGAAGAAGCCATCATTCCCATGTGGGCCCTGGGACTCCTCGCAGGTGTGAGAAATTGGCCGAGATCATCTGGCAGAACCGGCAGCAGATCCGCAGAGCCGAGCACCTCTGCCAACAGCTGCCCATCCCTGGCCCAGTGGAGGAGATGCTGGCCGAAGTCAACGCCACCATCACAGACATCATCTCTGCCCTGGTCACCAGGTGACTGCTGCCTCTCCACTGTGCCCAGGGCAGAGCAGTTCCCTTGGGTTGGCATGTGGAAGGCCACAGGTGCCATCCAGACCACAGGCTGTGCCTCGCATCCTCTCCCACTGCATCTCCAGTTGCTCTGGCTGCTTGGGGCGGCCCTGGCCCAGTTTCTGGTGTGGACACTGAGGGAGGTGCCTCTACTTGGCCTTCCCTTCTTTCTGGGAACAGAAGCCTTGTGTTGTCCTTCGCCTGCTAGACCTGTGGGAGGTCCCTTTCCTCAGAGAGAGACTCTTCCCCCACTCCCACGCCTGCATCTCATCGTGTGTCTGGTCACTCATGTCCCCTGCAGCACATTCATCATTGAGAAGCAGCCCCCTCAGGTCTTGAAGACACAGACCAAGTTTGCAGCCACGGTGCGCCTGCTGGTGGGCGGGAAGCTGAATGTGCACATGAACCCCCCCCAGGTGAAGGCGACCATCATCAGCGAGCAGCAGGCCAAGTCCCTGCTCAAGAATGAGAACACCCGCAAGTGAGTGTGCCTCAGTTTCTAGTTCCCTGGCCCTTTCTTCAGGTCCCTGCAATGGGAAGATAGAAATTCTGCCATCTCTGCAGATCCTTGCTCACCCTCTGGCCTGTTCTGAGGATCAGAGAATGAATATAAGGGGGTTCTTTTTTGAAGATAGTATAGTTTCATTTAGTAGGGATATGAAAATTACTTGTGGGCTGGGTATGTGGCTCAAGCGGTAGCGCGCTCGCCTGGCATGCGTGCGGCCTGGGTTTGATCCTCAGCACCACGTACAAACAAAGATGTTGTGTCCGCCGAAAACTAAAAAATAAAATATTAAAATTCTCTCTCTCTCTCTTTAAAAAAAAAAAAGTATGTCTTAGTAGTAATAGTATTTAAAAAAATTACTTGTGTGTTTTATTTATTTTTAAATTATTTATTTTTATAGTTATAGGTGGACACTATATCTTTTTTTTTTTTTTAATGTGGTGCTGAGGATTGAACCCAGTGCCTCACACATGGTAGGCAAGCGCTCTACCTCTGTGCCACAACCCCAGCCCCTATATGTTTTATTTATATAGCTAACATTTCCCCTAAATGATATGTGCTTTTAGCAGCCTTCTATATTATTTCCTCCTACCCCAAACATGTTCTTTGCCCCATGTGTACTGAGACCCAGATAGATTTGGAGCTGGTCTCTCTGATTTGCAGTGATTACAGTGGTGAGATCTTGAACAACTGCTGTGTCATGGAGTATCACCAGGCCACGGGCACCCTCAGCGCCCACTTCAGAAACATGGTGAGGAGGGGAGAAGAGGAAAGATGCATTCTCCCTCTGTGTTTGAGGGCTTTGTCATCTCATGTTCCTCCTTTGCAGTCCCTGAAACGAATTAAGAGGTCTGATCGCCGTGGAGCAGAGTCCGTGACAGAAGAAAAATTCACAATCCTGTTTGAATCACAGTTTAGTGTTGGTGGAAATGAGCTGGTTTTTCAAGTTAAGGTAAAGCCCCCTCCATAGCCATGTATGCTTGTGTGTGGGGGTATGCACGTTCACGTGTGCTGTGCATTTTATATCCCAAAAAATGGTGATCATGGGCTGGGGTTGTGGCTCAGTGTTCAAGCTTGCCTTGCACGTGTGAAACACTGGGTTTGATCCTCAACCCCACATTAAATAAAAAGAATAAATAAATAAAAGTATTATATACGTATACAACTAAAAAAAAGAATGGTGATCACCTTGTATCTTCTTTTTAACCATTGATAAACAGAAAATGGGGAGACCTCATCCTTTCAGGTGTTCTCTCTTAGATTCTATTAAGTCATGAATAAACAGTAATGAATTGAAATGGCTGGAGGAATAGATTAAAAAAATGAATGATAGGAAGCGTTACTCAGCATGAGGAGTGTATAGTACGTTTTAAACATTTCATTTTTCTTTTTCCAGAAATGTCTCTTTATGCTCTTTCTTTTTCTCATTTTCCTTACAACTTTGAGAAACTTACTCTGTCCTTCAGAAACATATAAGCAATATTGCCTTTAAAATATCTGAAATTTCTAAAGTTGTGCCAGTATTGTGAAAAGTCACCTTACTCCGGGAGCCATTCCCATTCAGCATTTTAGGGCATCACTGCCACTTGAATGATAGTGTTGCAATGACAAGGAAAAAAGAAGGAAGGGAAAGAACTTGAGGCTGTGGGTGCTCAGCCCTTCTCCTGTGTCTTTTAGACCCTGTCACTCCCGGTGGTGGTGATTGTGCATGGCAGCCAGGACAACAACGCGACAGCTACTGTCCTCTGGGACAATGCTTTTGCAGAGCCTGTGAGTGGATCCTTTGGGCCTGTGGGTCTCGAGATCACAATGGTGTCACCAGTTTTTTCCATGTGGTATCCCCTCAAAAAGCATAGAAGGGCTAGGGATATAGCTCCGTTGGTGGAGTGATTGCCTCGCATGCACAAGGCCCTGGGTTCAATCCCCAGCACCAAAATAAACAAACAAATAAAAAAATAAGTAAATGAACAAACAAAGAAGCAAACAAATAAATACAATAAAGGCATGCTGTCCATCTACAATTAAAACAAATTTTAAAAAATCACGGGAAAAGTTTTATTTTCCTTAGTTAAAGGCAGAATAGAAAATATGGAAAGGGCATGGCTTGATGTCAGGCCAGGGTTAGGCTCTACCCCCCCCTCTTCACTGTGATCCTGACTGTGATCTAGGGATGTTCTCTTTGCCTCTCTGAGCTTGAGTTTCCGTTCAGTTCCGGCAACAGAAGCATAATGGCGCTATTGGGATGCTTACATTGAATAACAGAGAAATACTGTCACAACCCCCATGGTCAGTAAATATTTTTGAGTTCTTGGGGGATACCCTGAATGGGGTAGGGGACTCCCAGGCTCCTTCTAGAAGTTAGTTTAGCAGAGGCATTGCTTCATGTCATCTTCTTTCCAGTAAACGAGGATGACACTCAATGTCCTTTCCTGATTTCACAGTCTCTAATTCATTCCAGATCTCTCAGAGAGAATGAGATGTTTTGTCTGAAAGATCAGATATAATTTTGCGGGCTTATGCACCTGAATGCTGTCTGAATGCCACTGAAGTGGCTTGAAGAACATTTGACCAACCTCTCCTCCTTCCCTTCTCTTCTCATTCCTCTCATAAAGAAATGAGGAATTTCTTTATGTGCTGATATGAGATTTCCCAGATATACTATTAAGTGGGAAAAAGAGGAAATACAGAATATGTGGATTTTATGCTACCATTTATGTTTAAAGAAAAAAAGAATAATTGCTGACATGCAATATCTTTGGCAATATATACAAGACACTAGATGCATTTGGGAACAATTGGCTTACTGATGGGGATAGGAAAGCAACTTCACTATATTTACTTCTTTGTTTTTTGAATTTTTATTATGTGAAGGAAATGTCCATCTGAAAAAAATTTATAGAATTTTAAGTACTATGGTTGAATAGAATGAAAAGTAATTTATTAAAAGTTCATATTCTGATAATAACACTTGATGATGAAATTTTTTAAAAAGTTCATATTCTGTCCTATTCTCAATTAAATTGCCAACCTGAAATTTTCACTCTACCATGCCAAGTTGTTTCACATTGTGATAGAGTTCTTGGCAGATGTCAAGGGCAAGTATGCACATATGTGTGTATACGTGCATATGTATACATGTATGTGCACATTCTCTCTCTCTTTACCAGTCTTTTCAGTTTCTAAATTCCCAATGAGTTAATAACATAAAAGCCAGACCTTGGTTTTATTTTTATTTTTATTCATGGATTTAGAACCTCAGGTTGAACCACAGGATCAGCAGCAGCTCATTATGCATAACATACATAGCATAATGTTAACTTCTAGTTATGCATGAAGAAGGTAAAACGGAATCTTCTGCATCTCACAGAACCATATACCCCAAGGAAGCATGAATGTCCTTGGCAAGACCAGTGCTTATAACTACTTCCAGCCATCGTTGTTTTTCTCTTGTGGCTGGAGGGAATCAATCATGCAACTGTTTTTTTTTTCATAAGAATCTGGCTTCTCTCCCTCTCAGGGCAGGGTGCCATTTGCCGTGCCTGACAAAGTGCTGTGGCCACAGCTGTGTGAAGCTCTCAACATGAAATTCAAGGCCGAAGTACAGAGCAACCGAGGCCTGACCAAGGAGAACCTCGTGTTCCTGGCGCAGAAACTGTTCAACAGCAGCAGCGCCCACCTCGAGGACTACAACAGCATGTCTGTGTCCTGGTCCCAGTTCAACAGGGTGAGGAATCCAGGCCTCCAGTTGATATTAGGTCAATCCCTCCCAACCAGATGTCTTCAGGAGTCTCCCTGTCCTGGGCCTCTATTCTTCATATTTATAATAAAATGTACCAAAAATAATAGAAGCTTCTAAATAGATGGCCAACTTCAGAGTTATCCAGGTCTCATGTTGAGAATCACATCTTTCCATGTTTTAAGTAAGTTGGGCTTTGTGTTCAGTTAGTGCATTTTCTTCCTATATAAAGGAAATAAAGAAAGCAAACATAAACATAACTCATGGGAAAAAAAGCTTTAAGATAATAAATCCATGACTCTGTCCCATTCATTCACTCTCTGATGTTCCATGATGTATAATGCCAGTTCAGACTCCCATGAGACCCTTAACCCACAGAACAGAATGCTGATAAAAGAAACATTTTCTAGTTTGTAGTGTCTGGTACTCAGATGTCATATCTTTGATTGATTTTTAATTACACTTGAGTTCCTTTCCTATACTTCCACGTCCAGTGTTTTAAATGCCTTTCATTCAGAGAGCTATTGGTCTTCTGGGTAGTTTTGTATTAACAAGTTGGCCAACAATCTTGCTGGTAGTCAGAAGAGGTTTGATAGGGGAATCAGGAGGTCTCATGGTCTATCTTTTCCATTACAGTAAAGCTCCTGCCTTCTAATAGGATCAGGTAACTGCATTTGACTGATGACCATTGGAAACATCTGTATGATGTGACCATCTCTGTGGCCTTATGATTGTGATCTAATCCAGATCAAATTTATGAAGCAACAGGGCATATTATTAAAACACAGCTGTGATTCAGCTGAGATGGGTCCTGAAAACATGCATTTATCAGAAGCTCCTGAGCAATGCTGATGTTGCTAGTCACAGGCCACACAGCAAAAATAGTCAGCCCAGATCCAGGTGGAAGACTCAGGGACCACTGGGTATTGACAGTACCACATTGGCCTTTCCCCTTAATTGTCTTTTCTTCTTCATTCTGTCTTTTTGGTTGAGGACCATTTGGTAAAACTGAGGTAGGCAGAAATAGTTGCATGCTTCTGGAAGTGCAGGTGTTTGTTTTCCAGTTAAAGTACATGCAGTTAATATTCCAACTCTTCCTCTTTCTCTCTCTCTCTCTGTGTGTGTGTGTGTGTTCATTGTTGTATCTCCAACCAGGAGAATTTGCCAGGACGGAATTATACTTTTTGGCAATGGTTTGACGGTGTGATGGAAGTGTTAAAAAAACATCTCAAGCCTCATTGGAATGATGGGTAATTCTCCTTTTTTCTGAGATGGGGGTCTCACTGTGTTGCCCACGCTGGTCTCAAACTCATGAGCTCAAGTGATGCTTCTGCTTCCACCACCTGAGTAGCTGGGCCTATATGCACACACCACCACACCTGGCTAGAATCATTATTTTTTAAGTCTAAATTAGAGTATGAAAGTTTTCCTCCTAGCATTAACACATCACCCTCTGCTTCTGTTCATTTGGCCTTTGTGATCCAGGGCCATTTTGGGTTTTGTGAACAAGCAACAGGCCCATGACCTACTCATTAACAAGCCTGATGGAACCTTCCTACTGAGATTCAGCGACTCAGAAATTGGCGGCATCACCATTGCTTGGAAGTTTGATTCTCGTGAGTGCTCCACCCTTTTTAAGACGCATCTTGGTTTTCATCCAAAGTCAGCTGCTTTTGTTGCAAAATTACTTTAACAGTTTATTGAATACTTATTATTTGTTGGGGCTAGTACTAGTTACAGAAAACATAGTCATATAACCATGACATGGTTGCTCATAATATGGCGCATATGAAAAATCTTATTATGGGAAACATAATTATTAATTTTGGGAAACACAAAAGTATAACTATGCAATACAGCAGTCTATAAAATCTCAGCTGCTTCCCTTTTGAAATATTTGCCCTATTATTTCTCAGCCTGGAACTTATTTCAATGAAGAATTACTTTGATGATTTGGAGTCTTCAAAGTACTAATAATGTGCTATTTCAATCATTCCCTTTTCCTAATTAACATGAGGGTATTGCCATTGACCATTTCCACCAAGAATGTTAATTTTTTTCTCTGACCCTTACAATAAGATAAAAGTACCTTGCTGGATTTGTGTGTGTGTGTGTTTTTTTTTTTGTGTGTGTGTGTGTGAGAGAGAGAGAGAGAGAGAGAGACTTTTAATGATTTTAATAGCTTTTAATAGCTCTTATGTTTTCTCTGCCTATGGGCATGCTTCCTAGCTCTCTTATATACCTTCATACAGAGAATCAGGGGTTGGGGTCAATAAGAACTGTTCCTTCTAGAGAGGGATGGAATGCTGCTTGAACTTGAACTGACCTGAGATCATTCAGTCTCTAGGGAAGTGATGCGTGCATTGCCTGCTTATCTATCCATGCTTTTAAAAACTACTTTACCTACAACCTGTGGTTATTTTAAAATGGAGATTTCCATTTGATCAATTTTAATGAAGGGCTTGAATTTGTGGTATATTTGGATTTTAAGATTCTGTGTTCAGAAATCATGGATAGAATGTGATTGTTCTGTTTATTGATCTAGAGGAAAGAATGTTTTGGAATCTGATGCCTTTTACCACCAGAGACTTCTCCATCCGGTCTCTGGCCGACCGTCTAGGGGACTTGAATTACCTTATATACGTGTTTCCTGATCGGCCAAAAGATGAAGTGTACTCCAAATATTACACACCAGTTCCATGCGAGCCTGCCACTGGTAACAATGTTCGCATTCTGATTTGATTTTGTTGTGACTTCGGTTTTGTTTCGGTTTGGTTTGGTTTGGTTTGGGGTGTGAGCGCATGCATGTATGCGCATGGAATTCACACAGTTAACACTCAGTCACTGCTTTTTTGGTATTACCCAGGGCAGACATAAGCCCCTTGCTGCATTTGTTAGTCACACAAAAATATATCTGCCATCCCATATACCAAATCAGAGGGAATGAATTACTTTATTTAATAAAGTTTAGATCAAATAAAATTAGGTAAAATTTTGTTTTTCAAAAAGGAGATGGTTTGGGGGCTGGGGCTGTAGCTCAGTGGCAGAGCATTTGCTTAGCATGCGTGACGCACTGGGTTTGATCCTCAGCACCACATAAAAAATAAATGAAATAAAGGCATTCTGTCCATCTACAACTACAAAAAAAAATTTTTTTTAAAGGAGATGGTTTTATGGTTTTCCGAGCTAGAAAATGTTTCATGTTTATTGTAGAATTTTCAGAAAACATAAAAGCATAAGAAAGTCATCACACATCTCTCATCCAGGGAAGAGCCTCTGTGGACAAGTTTAGTGACTGTTCCTCCACTCTCTTCAGGTTCATACTCTTCCTTCCTTTCTTCCTTGTGTCCAGTTGCTTATTGTGCACTTTTTGTGTGAAGGCTACAATCTAGTTAGAGAAAGAAAACAATAAGCAAGGAAATAAATAAATAGATTTATTTAGCAACGGATGCTCTGAAGAAAACTAGCAAGGTACAGGGATAGAGAAGTGACACTCTGTCATCAGGGTGGTCAGGGGAGGTTTCTGAGGAACCCATATTTGAATGGTCAGAACAAAGTGAGGAAGCTGACCATACAAAGATCCAGGGGAAAAACATCTTAGGCTGAGAAAGTGAGGCCAAGTCCAAGTCCAAAAGTGGGAGTGAGCTTGGTACATCTGAAAGCTTTGTGAGGGTAGGAGGCTATAGCCTGCAGAACAGGGAAGAAGCTGTGGGAGGCGGAGGTCAGGGCTCCTTTGACATGGAGTCCAGGGTGAAAGGTTTAGGTTTGGGTTAGACCATAGGTAATCTTTGGGTGCCCTGATTACACACACACACTCACACACCCTTAACAAACATATCCAATATAGCCACCCTCATCTTTTTTCCTTTTTTTTTTTGGTTGGGTGGTACTGGGGATTGAACTCCGGGGCACTTGGCCACTGAGCCACATCCTCAGCCCTATTTTGTATTTTATTTAGAAACAGGGTCTCACTGAGTTGCTAAGCTTCTTGTTTTTGCTGAGGCTGGCTTTGAACTTACGATCCTTCTGCCCCAGCCTCCCAAGCTGCTAGGATTACAAGCTGCGCCACCGCACCTGGCCTACCTTCATCTTGATGATTGTAGAGAGCTTCATTATATAATGATTCTGTGTGGTTTTCCATGTTGGTTAGTTAGCATACTTATAATTTATTTGCATTTTTGGTTATGATTGACGTTGAGATAACCTGGTACATGTATCTTGTTCAACTCTTTCCTTGAGATAAATTCCTAAAACAGAACTGGTGTCAAGGAATATATACTTTTTAAGCTTTTTGACACATATTTCATTATTGCCCTTCAGAAAGCAAAATTCATTTTCACTCCCATGTATTTATGTTGGACATTTGCTTCTTCCTCCTGCCACCTAAAGACTCTAATCATCCATTTCAGGTCTACCTGTCTGATTGGCATAAAAATGATATCCGAGCCAGGCACACTCCTGTAACCCCAGCAACTTGGAAGGCTGAGGCAGGAGGATCACAAGTTCAAGGCCAGTCTCAGCAATTCAGTGAGACCCTCAGTAATTTAGTGAGACCCTATTTCAAACAATAAAAAAGGACTGGGGATGTGGCTCCATTGTAAAGTGACTTTGGGTTCAATTCCCACTACCACAAAAAAAAGAAAAAGAAAAAAAGCATCTTATTGGTCTTAATTTCTTTGACTCTAGGTAATCTCAAAAATCTTTTCATATGACTATAATGATAATAAATAGAATAATAAAATAACAGCCAACATTTATTTAATATTTACTGTGTACTAGGAACTTTTCTGAGTACTTTTCATATACATTTTCATTTAAATCCTCAGAACTACTCTAGAAGGACTGGTATAGCCCCATTTTACAGATAAGGAAACTGCATCACAAAGAAGTAAAATTACTTGCCAAAAATCACACGGCTAGGAAGTTGGCCAAGCCTTGATTTGAACTCAGTCCACCTCAAGAGCCTTTATTTTTTAACCACTATATCACTGACCATTTGCATTTTTCTGTGAAGTGTGAAGTTCATGTTCGTATTTCTTACTCATTTTTCTTTCTTTGTTTTATTTTATTATTTTTATTATTATTACTATATATTCTTTTGGTACCAGGGATTGAACTCTGTGGCATTTAACCACTGAGCTTCGTCCCTAGCATCCCCCACACACCCTATTTTTTTAATATTTATTTTTTTTAGTTTTTTTTAGGTGGACACTATATCTTTATTTTACATTTATATGGTTCTGAGGATTGAACCCAGTGCCTCATGCATGCTAGGCGAGCGCTCTACTACTGAGCCATAACTCCAGCCCCCCCCACCCTTTTAATTTTTTTTTTTTTTTTAGTTTTAGATGGACATAATACTTTTATTTATTTATTTTTATGCAGTGCTAAGGATTGAACCTAGTGCTTCACTTGAGCTAGGCAAGTGCTTTACCACTGAGCTCTATCTTGAGCCCTTTATATTTTTTATTTTGAGACAGGACCTTGCCAATTTGCTGAGGCTGACTTTGAACTTGTGATTCTCCTGCCTCAGCCTCCCGAGCTGTTAGGATTACAGGCGTGCACCACTGTGCCCAATTCATTTTTCTTTTAAAGTTGCTTTTTTTATATGGGAAATATATTAATTCCTTATTATATATAACAAATGTCTTCTCCATGTTTTATTATGCTTTTAACATATAAGTTTTGCTGAAATGCAGGCTCATTTTTTTTCTGTAGAAGTACAATCTACAAACCTTTTTCCTTTATAGAATTTTTTTTTTTCAATGTTGGGGATTGAACCCAGGACCTCTCATCCTCAGAATGTGCTTCTACCACTGAACTACATTTCCATCCCCTGTCTTTTGTTTTTGCCTTCTCAAAGTCAAAGATGATGGTATAGTTCTATGTTTAGACTTATGAGGTATTTTGGATTATTTACATCATTCTTTTTTGTTAGCACAGCTAATCTAGACTTTAATATCCTGTTTTTTTATAGCTTTCTTTGTTTTGTTTGTTTATTTTTGTTTTGTTTTTGCAATACTGGGGATTAGACCCAGGGGCACTCTGCCACTGAGCTGCATCCCCAGCCACCCCAACCCCTTTTATTTCAAACAGGACCTTACTAAATTGCTAAATTGCTGAGGCTGGCCTCAAAGTTGAGATCCTCCTGCCTTGGCCTCCTTAATCACTGGGATTACAGGCATGTACCATCATACCCGGCCTTCCTTTATTTTTATCTTTTCTGCCAATCTATAAAGTTTTCTGTAGACTGTAAAACACAAATGCATCCGATGTCATGAAAAGGTAACACTTGACATTTGAAGCCAAAGATGCAGCAGGTTAGGATAAGAAACGGTTTGTGAACCATGTAACATTTCCCTATCTTGGCTACTTAGCTGACAAGCCCTTGGTTCTGTTGATCAGAATAGCTCTCTTGACTAACAGATTCAGATTGAACTATTTCCCACACTCACATGTCTGGGAAACAAGATTTTATTCACCCACATCAGACCCTCACATTCTTTTCACCCACTTAACAGAATTTCCACAATCAATCTCTTAAAAAGATAACTACTGCCAGGCCACATTCAGGTTTGCCCCCAGTCCATCATGTCCCCCTGGGGATTCTGCAGAGAATGAGGGACACACATCAGCATGCTTTTCAGCCAACCTTGGCACTGACAGCTCTCACCAGGATGAGTGGTCATCAAATTGCCCCCCAGATGCAGAAACCACAGAATGAACAAACCTGCCAGTGCTGGGAGGGATAAAATTCCTTTCTGAGAGAGTTAGATCCTCAAGAGATAGACCTCGGGGATTGTCAGGTCAGATCTATGGCTGTCTAGTGCTTGAGCTTTTCTGTGTAATCCCTAAGAAGGACTTAGACACCTTCTGCTTCAATCTGCAGTGAACGGACAGCAGTTCTTCCCAAGACAGCCTGTTGCAGGGAGGGACGGTTCTACTTATGGTAACATTCTTCCTTATGCGGCTGGAAATTTATCCTCTTCCGGCCTCCACTGCTGGTTCTAATGCTGCCCGTCCCCCAGATATGCAGAATAAATCCTGTCCCTGCTACATCTTTAACTTAAAACTTTCAAAGGTTTTTAGGTTTTTAATAATTAACCAATAATTTACCCAATTAATAATTGACATAGATTTGTATGAAAGTGTATAGTTTCTGGGTTGAAGGATATTTTAAAACATCTCAGCCAACCTGGCTTTTCAGTTTTGGTGCTGAGCTTCTCCTCCACCAGATCTCTCAACAGATGGAAATGTGAAGTGTTTGTGTCGTGTCCTAAGATAAAATTAGGTGGCTATGTCTTGTCCTAAGAAAAGATGTGACTCTTAAGGAGGATTACATTTTTATTTCATTTGGGAACTTTGCTTCTCACCACCGCTCCTCCTCCTTGGCAGCTAAAGCAGTCGATGGATATGTGAAGCCACAGATCAAGCAAGTCGTCCCTGAGTAAGTGTTGGGGCCCAGCTCCAGGCCCCCAACTACTTCTCCGTTCTCCCCACTCTCGACCCCACTCCTGACACTGCCACCCCTAACCCTGGGCCAGCATCTCCATCCCCTGGTAAGCCTGGCTCAGGTCTTGGGAGGAAATTGGGCTTAGTCATGCTATGGCCAACACCCAGGAGCACACATCCACAGCTGGGGACCTAGGGCCAGTGGGACACTTTCTCCTTCTATACGCCAAAAAAAATGTAAAGGCACCCCAGAGCCCCTCCCCAGGTCAGCTGCCACCTGGCCCCCTGGCAGCTGAGGCCGTGTTCTGCTTCCCTTTGCAGGTTTGTGAACGCAAATACAGACGCTGGGGCCAGCACCACATACATGGACCAGGCCCCCTCCCCATCTGTGTGTCCCCAGGCTCACTACAATATGTACCCACAGAAGTAAGTTGTGTTCTTCTGGGGTCTATGGGGAGGAACTGGGCCCTGGCCTCAGGCTGGAGCCCTGGAGGGCCAGTGGGACAAAGGAATCCAGAGCTCCTCTAGGTCTGCGACCACCAGGCTAGGCCTGGGCTCTGGCCTATAGGAGGGAAAGATTCCACCAGAAAATATTGGTTCTTTAGAGTGAAATGGGGCAAATGGCATCTGCTCCCCTTTCTAAAAATGGAGAAATTTTTTGCTGTATATAGGAACTGGGTGAGGGGCTGGGGATATAGCTCAGTTGGTAGAGTGCTTGCCTCGCATGTACAAGGTCCTAGGTTCAATCCCCAGCACTATAAAAAAAAAAAAAATTTAAAAGAACTGGGTGGGTTTTTGTTGGGTGTGGGAAGCCAGTGATGGGGCTGCTGGGGTGGGTATTGGGGTTGGGGTCTGTCTGCCCTCAAAGGCTGCTCCTCGCCAGCGTTCAGAGAAGTGGTTCTTTTCCTGTGAGGCCCTAGGCTGAGGGGGCAGGTGGTCTTAGGCCACTTGCCTGGTAGGCTCTGGGGCTCGAGGTGGCCTCTGAACTTCATCTCTTGTCTTCCCCTCCCAAGTCCTGATGCCGTCCTTGATACCGATGGGGACTTCGACCTGGAAGACACAATGGATGTGGCCCGGCGTGTGGAAGAACTCCTAGGCCGGCCCATGGACAGTCAGTGGATCCCTCACGCACAGTCGTGACCTGACCTCGCCAACTTCAGCTTCTTAATCCTCACCCGAGGATTTACTCTTGTGGATGTTTTAATTCCATGAACCGCTTCTCCTTGGATACAATACTCATAATGTGAAGTGTTAATACTAGTCGTGACTTTAGTGTTTCTGTGCATGGTGGCACCAGTGAAGGGAGTGAGTGTGTGTGTGTGTGTGTATGTGTGTGTGTGTTTGCACGTTGTAGTGTTTCTGTCCCTTGCTGTCCAGAGTCTAGCTGCAGCATTGAGGCCACAATGAGGCTGTGCTTGTTTTTACCTTGTGCAAAAAGGCAGTTAGTTCTGTGGACCCTGGAACTTGGACGTTTTTTTTTTAGGGTGGCTGAACTTGGACATGCTGAGGTTCAAGTAAGAGAAGGACAAAGGGAGGAAAAGGTACCTCCTCTCTAGGGAGCCTTTGTCACTCTGCCAGGCAATTGATACCATCACCATCTCTGCTTGTCTTTTAAAATGTAGAGAACTGCCTTTTGACCGAGAAAGCCAGTCCTCCCTCCTCCCCTCACCCCACCCCTGTGTTCTCGGGTAGGGATGGGAAAAGGGGTAGCATGCAAGATGGGGCAAGGGAAGTCACAGGTTTGCTGATGGGTAGTGGCTTTTTATACAGCACTAAGCCCATCTTAACAATCTCTCTGTCCTTCTCTTCCCTCCTCCCTTCCTCCCCTTTCCGTCTCTCTGTCTCTGTCTCTGTCTGGAATTGCCAGTCGGTTCTTCTGTGTGTACACACACAGACACGTTTGGCAAAACAGAGGAAAGGAAAGAAGGTCACATAACTGAGAGCTTACAGGGTGATGTCCTTTGTGTTCTGGCCAGAGCGCACGGCATGCCCAGCCTGGCACCCAGAGTGTTGCCTCGTTGCCCAGGCAGCTGCTCCTCTGTGTGCTGCCTGCCCTTCCTCTGCATGAGTGGAGGCCCAGCCCAGGCTTTCTAAAGGGCTTGGTTTGGATAATGATTTTTTGCAAATGTCTAATGATGTTTTTGTTTCTAGATTGGGTCTTTTTTGTTTTCCCTTTCCCACCCGAATTTGACAGTAAAATTCTTTCTCCCTGCACCAGGTACTGGGCCACCCAGGTCACCTCTTCCCTTCACTGTCACACACCATGTCTTGAGGAGGAGGTGGCAGGAGTGTGGCCTGAGCCTGGGGCCAGCTTGTGCAGCAGGTGGCCACTGGCTGCAGGATGCTGGTGTCAGAAGTTGGCAATTGGGGAAATGCACTCAGCAGGTTGGCTGGGAAGTTTGGTAAACTATAGAAACAAAACAAAACAAACCGTTTCCTCTGTAGTACACCAGAAGGGAGGGGCTGCGGCAGGCAGGTGGGAAGAGGGTAGAGCTTACGGGTAAGGCCTTCAAGGCCCCCTTGGCCCCCTCTCCAAAAGAAGGGCAGGACCACACCCAGGAGAGGATGGCCCTAAAACCTTATTTTTATACATGTGAGTAAATAAACAGATATTTTTTTTACAAAAATAACTTCTGAATTTATCAGTGTTTTGCTGTTAAAGGAAAATACTCCTCTGTAGTAAATTATTTATTGGAAGATGACTTTTTAAAAGCTGCTGTTTGCCTTGGCTTGGTTTCATACACTGATTTATTTTTCTATGCCAGGCAGTAGACTGCCTCTGGAGCAGGCTGACCCTCCGTGGATACCCGATAATGGCTGATGGAGGAGTCCTGAAGCCCTCCCTCCCCCTCAAGATCCGATTCAAATCACAGTGGGTATGTTGGGGACAGGTGAAAACCAAAGCCGAAGGCTCCAGGACCCAGGCTTAAAGAGCCCTTCCCTGCTGTCACTCAGATGCTTCCCAGCACCTGCCTCTGAGTGGCAATCTCTGTGCCAGCAACCCGGGCAGGGACAGGGAAAGGAACAGGGATGTGGGGCTTGACACACTTTCAGATTGGTGGTAGACACAGCCCCATGGCCCATGGAAGGAAGAGCAGCCTGGCAGTTACAGGCAGCTCCGAACTCATTCTGTAGTTGGGCTGTGGGGTTGGGAGGAAGGGTGCTGAAGGGTAGCTTCCATACAGTTGCTGAGCTGTCCTCAATTTTACTGAGGCTGTGCGTAGAGGTGGGAGAGGGTCTTCACTGAAAGGTGTGCTCACTGTCTGCATTCTGTTTTCTCTCTTTGCCCTGTTCCTGCAACCACAAGAGGCCATGGCAAGTCTTGACCCCACCTCTCTCCCACTCCCAACACACACACCCCCAGCCCTCAGACATCTCAGCGCACGTGCAGGGTTTTGTAGGGGGTGGAGGGAGACTCAAAGCAGATATCACTTAAAATGAAAGTATACTTTTTATAATTTTTCTTTTTTAAAACTTTGTGAAAGTATTTCAGATACATATTTTAGTGTCAAGGCAGAATAGTATATAGCCACCAAAAAAAAGTATTGTGTATTTTATGTCACAATAAAGGCTTCCTCTCAAAGGACAATATTGAGCCCTGTTTTTATTGCTTTCCTTCATGTGGCAAGGGAGGGTGACTTCAATAGGAAAAAGTTCTAAGTCATCAATATGACTGGAAAAGGGGACTAGTTGGGAGTCGGTATTGGAGGGTGTCTCAGCTTTGGTGGCAGATAGGGGAGTTCTCTTTCTCTACCTGCCTCTCTCTCTGTTTCTTTCTTTCCTCCTCCTCCTCCTCTTCCTCCTCCTCCTCCTTCTCTCTCTCTCTCTCTCTTTGGTGTTGGGGATCAAACTTAGGGGCACTTTACTCGAGCACCCAGCTCTTTTTTATTTTTTTGAGACAGGGTCTCACTAAATTGCTAAGGCTGGAACTTGTGATCCTCCTGCCTCAACCTCCCAGGTTGCTGGGATTACAGGTGTGCTTCCCCACACCCCCTGGCAGATGGGGGTGTCTCTTACCTTCCTGTTCATGTAGCCTTCACCTCTGAGCCTCTGTACACTCTTCCGGTTAGAAAACCCATCCTCCAAATTCCTCACATTAGGACGCCTCCCCTGTGTGTGTGTGTGGAAGGAGAGTTCCTTCCTGAGAGGCTTGTGCTGGGGGAATCTGTCATGATTGGATGTTGGTTCTTGCCACTCCAAAGGTATCCCAAGATCATCATGAAATACAAAAGAACATGGAGGAAGGCCCTGAATAGCCTAAGCTGACTCTGAAAGGACAAAGAGGAGTTAAGGAAGGTGAAGGCATACAGCCAGAGGAACTGGTGCAAGTAAAGGCCTAGAGGCAGGGGAGCGTGATCTGGCTGTAGTAAAGGGTATTCAGTGTGAAGTTCTGGAACTTCAGTGCCTGTCAGCATCTCCTGTGGGCCTTTAAAGTGCAGGCTGCTGGCCCACACCCACCACTGAGTTTGTGGTCAGCAGGTCTGGTGTAGAGCCCCAGAGTTCATATGTCTAACAAGTTGCCAGGGGGCGCTGGTCCAGAGGGCACACTTTGGGAAATATGGCAGGGAGGCTGGGAGGCAGGCAGAGAAGAGGCCACAGGGGCCTCATGTGCCAAGCTGAGTTTAAACTTCACCTGGGAAAAAAAAAAAAATGTTAATGTAATATACTATATCAATCAGATAAAAAACAAAAACCAGACAGGCACGGTGGTGCAAGTGTGGTTTCAAATGAACCATGGACCACAGCATGTTAATATTCTATGTATCCTCTAGTCCAAGGACTCTTTTTTTTTTTTTTTTTTTAACCCAGATGTGGTAGCACACACCAGTAATCCCAGAGGCTTAGGAGGCTAGGGCAGGAGGATCAAGTTTAAGGTCGGCCTCAGCTTTTAGCAAAGCCCTAAGCAATTTAGCCAGACCCTGTCTCAAAAAGGGCTGGGGATGTCAATGGGTTCAATACCCAATACTTAAAAAAAAAAAAAAAAAAACCATGATCATTTCAATAGATGCAAAAACCCCACAGGTACCATCATACTTATTTTTCTTTTCTTTCTGGAACCAGGGGCACTTACCCTCTGTTTCAGTCAGCTTTTTCACTGCTATGACTCAAAGACCCAACCAGAACAACTGTAGAGAAGGAAAAGTTTATTTGGGGGCTCATGATTTCAGAGGTCTCCATCCATGGACAGCCAGCTCGATTCCTTGGGGCTCAAGATGAGTCAGAATGTCATGGTGGAAGAGTGTGGCAGAGGGAAGCAGCTCACATGGTGATCAGAAAGCAGAGAGAGGTCTCCACTTGCCAGATACAAATATAAACCCCAAAGCCATACCCAAAATGTCCATGTCCTCCAGCCACACCCTACCACTTCAGTTACCACTCAGTTAATCCCTATCAAGGGATTAATCCACTGAAAGGTTAAGGATATAACCTAATCATTCTCCTCCAAACCTTCTTGCATGTCTCACATGTGAGTTTTGGGAGACAACACACCTAAACCATAACCACTGATCCTTATCCCTAACCCTTTTTATATTTAGAGCCAGGGTCTCACTAAATTGTTGAGTTTGGCATCGAACTTGGGATCCTCCTGCCTCAGCCTTTCAAGCCACTGGCTGGGATTACCACACCTGGCATAACATCATAATGATGAAAAACTGGATGCTTTCTCCTAGGATCAGGAATAAGACAAGGAAAAAGAACACAAGCGGTGAGAGTGATATTCCTGATCTAGGGGAAAAGCATCAACTTCATCAAAATTAAAAATGCTTGTGCTTCAAAGGACACTAGCAAGAAAATGAAAAACACCCCACGGAATGGGAGCCAATATCTGCAAATCATATATGTGATAGAACATTTGTATGTAAATATGTAAAAAGTCTAACAACTTCATAATAAGACAACCCAATTTATTTTTATCATAAATATGAACTCATTAATCAAATTATCGAATTAATAGGTTTCACTGTGACATTTCCATTTATGCATATATTGTTACACCTTTAATTACACCTATCCTTCTTATTATAACCTGTCTTACCACCTTCTCACTCCCTGCTCCCTAAATAGCTCAATTTAAAAGTGAGTAAATTATATGAACAAACATTTCTCTACTAAAGATATACAAATAGAGGTGGGCAAGGTGGTTCACACCTGGCACACCTGTAATCCCAGCAATTTGGGAGGCTGAGATGGGAGAATCACAAGTTCAAAGCCAGCCTCATTAATGGCAAGGCACTAAGCAACTCAGTAAGACCCTGTCTTTAAATAAAATATAAAATAGGGATGGGGATGTATGTGGCTTAGTGGTCGAGTACCCCCAAGTTCACTCTCTGGTACCAAAAAAAAAAAAAAAAAGATACACAAAAAGGCCATAAACCCATGAAAAGATAAACAACATCAGTATCAGTAAAATGCAAATAAAAACTGCAGAGACACCAATTCACACCCATTAGGATGGCTATAATCCAAAAGTTAGATAATAGCAAGTGTTGGCAAGAATGTAGAGAAATCAGAACCCTCATATAATGCTGGCAGGGATGTAAAATGGTACAGTCTCTTTGGAAACCAGTTTGGCAGTTACTTAAACAGTTAAACAAAGTTACTACGTGACCCAGCCATTCTGTTCATAGGTATCTACAGAAGAAAAACAAAAACATTTATCCACAGAAAAATTTGTCCACAGACGTGCATAGCAGCATTATATATCACGGGCAAGGAATGGAAACAATCCAAATGTCCACCCACTGACGAATGGATAAACAAAATAAATATCCATAACTGGAATGTTCGCAATGAAAGGGAATGAAGTACTGATAGGCAGTACTACCCAGAAGAACCTTAAAAATATCCTGTTAAGTGAAAGAAGTCAAATGCAAAAGATCACATAGGATTACGATTCCACTTATATAAAATGCCCAGAATTGACAAATCCATGGAAGCAGAAAATAGATTTTTGGTTGGTTAGAGGATAGGAAGGTTGGGAGAAGTGATAGTTAAAAGGTACAGGGTTTTGCCTGGTGTGGTGGCACATACCTGTAATCCTAGAGGTTCAGGAGACTGAGACAGGAGGATCACGAGTTCAAAGACAGCCTCGGCAACAGCGAGGTGCTAAGCAACTCAGTGAGACCCTGTCTCTAAATAAAATACAAAATATGGCTGGGGATGTGGCTCAGTGGAGTGTCCCTGAGTTTGATTCTGCTGGTTATCAGTTCTGCTCCCTCACATGAAGTGAAGTATAACATTAGAGAAGTATGCTGAGGCAAGCATATAAAGCAGGGTTTATTTAAAAGGAGGTAACATAGACTTCTCCCTGGTGGGAGAAGGGGGCCATAGTTGGTATTCCGGTATCCCAAGAAGTGAAGGTGTTCTGCCTTTTTATATGTCCTTGGCTTCCTTTGTTCTCCTGCTCTGTTCTCTACCCCTATCTCTCTCCTTCCTGCTTATGTAACTAGGCCCAGGAGGTGCTGAGTGGGATGGCCAAAAGGTGGGAAACAGGTGGGCTGGAGTGGCGGAGGAGGAGTGATCCAGGAAAGAAGGGGGCAGGAAGGGGGTGTGATTAACAACTCTTTCTAGGGATGGACAATCCCTGGGACAGGTTACCTTAGCAACAGATTGGAGCAGGGGCCAGTTAGCTTGATAAGGGCCAAAGAAAGGGCTCTGAAGGAATTAACATTCAATTCCTTCATTCTCTGGGTCTGACCCTTGCCTATCTGCCTAATTCTGGCTTCAATTTTAATACCCCTCTCCCCCAAAAAAGGTAAAGGGTTTTAAAATTGTTTTAGATGTTGGTGGACCTTTATTTTACTTATTTATATGCAGTGCTGAGAATAGAACCCAGTGCCTCTCCTGTGCTAGCCAAGTGCTCTACCACGGAGCCACAACTCCAGCCCCAAGGGCTTGTTTTTGAGATGATGAAAATATTATAAAATTGACTGGCCCAGCATGGTGGCATATGCCTGTAATCCCAGCGATTTAGGACACTGAGACAGGAAGATCACAAGCCTGGATAGCACAGCAAGACCTGGGGTGTGGCTCAGTGGTAGAGGGTCTCTGGGTTCGATCCCCAGTGATACTGCTGGTTATTGGTGACTGAGTTCGGCTCCCTCAAATGTTGAAGTCTGAACCCTAGAGAAGCACACCGAGGCAAGCATAGAAAGCAGGGTTTATTTAGGAAGGGGTAACATAGACTTCTCCTGGGAGAGAGAAGGGGGCCATCGCTGGTATCCTGGTATCCCAAGAAGCCAGGTGTTCTGACCTTTTTATATGTCCCAGGCTTCTGATAGACCCAACCTGATCTTTTATTAAAATTGGGAGCCATCTTGCCACAAAGCCATGAAAAGATAATTTCGGCTTTACTATAAATTACTGCAAATTCTGAACCTGCTTGGAATGCCTGCCCGTGCCTTGAACTCACCCATGCCTGACTCTCTGACCAGATAGCAGCCCTCTCTGAAACTTTAGTGACACCTCATAAATATTGGCCTTCCCTGGCCAGACAACGACCCTCTCTGAGGCTCTAATGGTCCTCATAAATTCTGATGTTGGGGCCAGCAAAAAAAAAATGTAAACTACCATTAGTGTGATGCTTGTCAGAGTTCTGTTATCTGTAACCCCCCTTTGTGTAACTTTCTGGGCTATAAAGCTGAGCTGTAGGAAAGGTGGGGGGCTGTCTTGTTCCCGCCGTTTTGGGAGGGAGAAGCAGCCCGGCCGGTGGAAATAATAAGCTTGCTTTAATTTGATTTTAATTGGAGTCAGTGGTCTTTTCTTGCTTCCTGGTCTAACACTTCCTTTGTTCTCCTGCCCTCTTCCCCTTATCTTCCTCCTTCCTGAGTAGTGACTAGGCCCAGGAATGCTTGGTGGGGTGGCTAAAAGGTGGGAAACAGGTGGGCTGAAGGGGGAAGGACAGGATGGTGCAGCCCCAGGACAAATTAATTATCAACTTTATATCTCCCTGTAGGGAAGGGCAATTCCTGGGACAGGTTACCTTAGCAACAGGTGGGAGCAGTGAGAGGTTCTTGATAAGGGTGGAGGAAGGGCTCTGAAGGAATTAACACTTCAGACCCTCAGGGGACAGTCTCCAACTCCCCCAACTCACTCAAAATTGGCCTCCTTGATCTGACCTGACTCAATTTACCTATCTATACTAACTGCCTGTCTAATTCTGGCTTCACCAGTACCACACACACCCAAAAAAATGTTGTGATAGCTGCACATTTATCTGTGGATATACTGGAATTGAATTGTACACCAAATGGGTGATTCATAGGTCTCTAGATTATATCTAATAAAACTGCTGTTTAAAAAAAAAAAACGAAAGCAAAAGCAAGGGGAAAAAATGAGCAAAAGTGAGGTGGGGCTGCCAGAGGGTGAGAGCAGATCTGTTTAAAGAGACTCAGCCAGCTGGGTGGAGGCACACGCCCTGCAAACCCAGGAACTCCAGAGCCTGAGGCAGGAGGATCACAAGTTCAAAGTCAATCTCAGCCATTAAAGAGGCCCTAAACAACTTAGCGTGACTCTGTCTCAAAATTTAAAAAATAAATTAAAAAGTGCTGGGGATGTGACTCAGTGGTTAAGCACCCCCAGATTCAATCCCTGGTACCAAAAAATAAAAAATAAAGAGACTCAACAGGGAAGAAAACTGGGATTCTCAGCAACCTGGAGGTGAAGGGTTGGAAGCAGGGTATTTTGAGGGTCTAAGACAGTAATACAAGTGGAGGGAGGGTTTAACATAATCGGAAGGGCATTCTGCTTCTCCTACCTGAACTCGGGAGTGTAGGAGCTCCACTTTTTGTGAATGCCTTGCTCCAAGTTGAAAAATTACCTCCTATCATAATGATATAGGAAGTTTGTTTTTCCTTGAGATAAAGCCAATAAGCCAACACAACTCCAATTTCCAGGGAAAGTCTGGATGAACCAATGTAACCAATAGTGCTGTCAAGTTGTCTTATTTAAGGACTAGTTGTTTCTCTCAGAATGTGTGTAATCAATTGTACCCACTTGTCAATAGAAAAGGATGAGAATTCCTTCGGTCTTGGCAATTTCTTCACAGATTGCCTATGACACACATCACATTCTGGCTTAATGCTTATTCAATAATAAAAGTGTTTTCTGTCTTGACTATTTTTTTTTGGAGAGGATTTCTGCATTGGGAGAAGATTTGGGTTTTTCACAGTTCTCAAGTTTGAACCTGCTCCCGGATGGAGCGTGCCTCACTCACAGCTCAAGCTGTTTAATAGCGTTCTTTTCCACACTCAGCTTTCTCTTCCTTTGCCCCAACAAATTTGAGGATCATGCTACTCTGGCCCCAACTCCCTGGTCAGCCAGCCTGAGCCAGCTCCCAACCGGCTCTTAGGTGACCTGTCCCTTTAAGAGCACCCCCCCCACTCCTCCCTGCTTGGGCGGATTTCCTCATCAGGGCCCAGCCCTTTAAAGCCACAGCGCCGTCCTTCTAGCCGGATGTGTGTCTAGCTGGAGGCACTGAGGGGCCCGGGTGCTAGCAGTAGGCAGAAGTGAGCTGTGACAGGTACACCTGGGTGTGGACCACTACCCAGGGCTCAAGAGGGACATGGAGCTGGGACAGGGAGGATCCCAAGAGAAAGCAAAGCCACTCTATGCAGCCATGATGTGCCAGGCCCTGTGGCCAGCCCTCTCTGTCCCTTCTGAGGGAGACATTATTCTCCCCCCTCACCCCCACCCCCGTACAGACAAGGAGGTGAGCTCAGAGCAGCTAGCTGGATTCCCCAGGGCCCCACAGCTAGCAAGCGCCAGAGGCAGGATCTGAACTCAGGTCAGTGGAACTCCAAAGCCTTGGTGGTCTGTCTGCATCACCTGCTGGACCCGGTCCTGGCTTCTTTCCAAACTTCCTTTTCCCTGGACTTTCCTTTGTGCAGTAGCAACATGGGGAAGGAATGGGTCTCTCCTCATGCCCCCATACTTGACCTCCTTTCTCCTCCCAGGAGCTGCTTGGAGATGCTGCTATGGCTGCTGCTGCTGCTGCTGCTGCCACCGCTGTTCCTGCTCGTCCTGCTGTTCCTGCTGCTGCTGCTGCCCCCATTGGCCATGCTAGGACAGAGGTTTCAGGAGGCTGGCCTGTCCTGGCTTGCCAGCCTCCAGCACTGTGTAGCATGGAGGGTCCTGAGCTGGGCAGCCACCTGGCAGCAGCAGAGACTGGAACATAATACACTACACGTGGGCCAGAGCCAGCAGCAGGCCCTGATGTGGTGTCTGCAGAGAGCCCAGGGTCCTCTCTGTCCCCCCACAGGTGTGTTTCACAGGGTCTGGGGAGGGGACCTAAATAGAAAGAAACCCCACAGGATAGTCACATTACAGAACCTGAAGCCCCCTCCCCTGCCTCCAACACGCTGCCTGTGGCCTGGCCTGGAGACCTAACCAGGCCCTAGGATTGGCTTTCTTGTTCAGGATGGGTTTTCCCATCTGGGGCCTTATATGTAGGTCCTCTCCCCAAACCTATTCCTGGGTCTCAACAATTTTTCTTGAAATTCTTGGGAAACTGTGGCTTCCTGAGGAGTTTCTGATGTCTTTGGAGGTATAGATATGAGCATCTTCCGGAATCATCTCCCTTTGACCAAAGTCAGCCAGGCTCAGGAGGAAGAAAATGGGGGGCAGCTCCTGCCCCCTACTTCAAACCAGTACCATGGGGAGGCCTCTCTGCAGGTAAACTGGGATGGCCAGAGCCCACCCCACAGAAACCCCTACTTACAGCCAAAGCCTCCCATTTTGATAGGCAAAGAATGCCCAAACTGGTGGCTCCGGGTCTGGCCCTGTGGCCGGGCTGACAGCCTCTTTCCTCTCCCTCCAGGCCACTTTGCTGGGTCTGGTAGCCCTAAATAAGGCCTACCCAGAAGTGCTGGCTCCAGGAGGCACTGCCCGTGTGACTCCTACGTCCCCATGGCCCAGCCCCCTCCCCTGGCCTGGGCATATCCTGGACCAGGTGAGCCCCCCTGGAACCAAGGACCCTGGGGCCCTGCTGCTGGAAGCACTGAGGTCCCCAGGGCTGAAGGCACTGGAGGCCAGAACAGCCGTGGAACTCCTGGACGTCTTCTTGGCCCTGGAGGCTGATGGTGAAGAGCTGGCTGAGGCCATAGCTGCTGGGACCTCAGGAGTGCCTCTTCCCGGTCGGGCAGCTGAGCTACAGGAGGCTCTAGAGCAGGGACCCCGAGGACTGGCCCTTCGGCTCTGGCCAAAGCTGCAGGTGGTGGTGACTCTGGACGCAGGAGGCCAGGCTGAGGCTGTGGCTGCCCTTGGGGCCTTGTGGTGCCAAGGGCTGGCCTTCTTCTCTCCTGCTTACGCTGCTTCTGGAGGTCAGCTGGACGCAAGGGCAGTGAGGTGGGGTCGGGGCAGAGGCCACGCAGCTAGCTGCCATGTATGAGCCCCACATGCTCATCTTTTTAATCCTCCCCAGCACCCTGTGGAGCGGGGCTCAGCAGCTCCATCTATCTGATGGAAGCACTAAGGCTCCCCAGGCAGGTTCTTGCAAGCACCAATACGTGCTCCAGCTCAGCTGCCTGCGGAGCCGCTGCACACGCTGCCTCTTCTAGTTGGGGCCTAAAGGCAGCAGCCTGAGCCCCAGAGAGACAGGAATGAGGGGTGGAAGGTTAGCGGCTCAGAGGGTCAGGGCCTGGGTCCCAGGGTGAGGCCCCACCAGATGACAAGAAAGCTGCTCTTGCTCCCCACAGGGGTGGTGGGCCTAAACCTATGGCCAGAACAGCCCCAGGGGCTCTACCTGCTTCCCCCTGGACTCCCTTTTATTGAGCTGCTTCCAGTCGAGGAAGGAGCCCAAGAGGAGGCCCCATCTACCCTCCTTCTGGCTGAGGCCCAAAGGGACAAGGAGTATGAGCTGGTGCTGACTGACCACGTCAGGCTTGCCAGGTGACCACCTGCCCAGCTGCTGCAGCCTCAGGCTCTCTGATGCCCTCATTAGCACTCTGCTGGGGACAGGGCCTTGAGCTCACCCTCCCTCCCAATCCCACCCCATCAGGTGCCGCCTGGGTGATGTGGTACAAGTGGTTGGTGCCTATAATCAGTGTCCGATCGTCAGATTCGTCTACAGGTAGGTGAGCCCAGGAGTGCTGAGGGGTTGTCCCTGTGCCCTGGGCTCTACTGCCTCATGCTTCCTCCTCCCCAGGCTGGGCCAGGCCCTGAGTGTTAGAGGAGAAGTTACTGGAGAGAATGTGTTCTCTGAGGCCCTGGGCCAGGCTGTGGGCCAGTGGCCAGGAGCCAAGCTGTTGGACCATATCTGTGTGGAGAGCAGCATTCTGGGTAAGTGTCTCCACTCGCTACTGCCTCCCATTCTTGAGTTGGCTGTCCCCCCAATCCATACCTACAGTGCTAGGAGACTTCTAAGAAGGAGATAAGACTCAGCTTCCTTTGCCATGCCTAACAAAAGTCCCTCTCCATATCTAACTCCCGTCCTTCCTGCTGTAGTTTCCACCCATTTTCTTTCCTGGTCTGTCCTCTATTTATAGTTAGGCTCTAGGTTCCCCTCAATTCCCTACCCAAGAAATTCTCTTATCCCCCATGAACCTCAGAATGTGAAAGAACAGATGGAGCAGAGGGCGTTGGCTTTGGAAGCGCCCTATTCTCAGGAAGTGTGTGTGCATGCGGGGTTTGTCCACAGATTCCTCTGAGGGCTCTGCTCCGCACTATGAGGTGTTTGTGGAGCTGAGGGGGCTAAGGAATCTGTCGGAGGAGAATCGAGACAAGGTAAAAGAGACAGGGATGGGGTCTGACTGCATGGCCCCAGGGTGCCATGGAGACAGGGGATGATGGAGAGAGGGTGGTAGGGGAGGAGAAATTCCTTTCTGGAGCTCTGGGGAGGGAGAGATGGGTCCACAACCCTCTTGGCACACACTAAACTCACACACACATGCCAGGTGCAGTCATGCACATCTTATACACACCCTTGCGACCACGCATCAGCCTCACTCAGGCCGTTCTGCCCCCAGCTTGACCACTGTCTTCAGGAAGCCTCCCCTCGCTACAAGTCCCTGCGGTTCCGGGGCAGTGTGGGCCCTGCCAGAGTCCACCTGGTGGGGAAGGGGGCCTTCAGAGCGCTCCGGACAAAGCTTGCTGCCTGCCCCTCGTCCTCCTTCCCTCCTGAGATGCCCCGGGTCCTTAGGCACAGGCATCTGGCCCAGTTCCTGCAGAGGAGGGTGGTGTCCTAACCGAGGCCCACCTATACTGCCTGGCTGTTCTTGGAGGTCGCCTTGCTCTTTCCTCTGGGGTCTCCCTGCATGGGGAGTTCTTGATCAGAGACCTTCACCTGCCATCGGCTTTTCAGAGCTGCTGGGCCTTAGAAAGACCTTCGCCTAGTTGGCCAGCTCTGAAGTGAAGGTTTGAAGGGTATAGCAGAGATCCCTGCCCATATTCCTCTGGGCCCCGCCAAAGGACACTTCAGTGCTTCCTGTGTCCCAGCTTGACAGTGCTCTCTGGCTATAGCCCTGGCCCTGACTAGTGCACTGGGTGGGCTGAAGGTAGGGGGATGGGGTCATGGCCCCAGGAGTAACAGGAGTTGATGAATAAAGACCTCAGCACCATTGTTCCTAAGTGGGACAATTTTTATCTCTTGGGGTTCACCTTCCAGGTGGTGTCCCTGTCCTTTACAGCAATAACCCATTCACTGATGTTTCTGCTATCAGTTCTTCTTCTTCCCTGTTCCCTCATTGTATTTCCTGGATTTTCTCCCAAATAAACCATTTGCACCCAGATTCTTGACTCTGGTCTGCTTTGGGGAAACTGTATAGGGTCCCTTCATGCTGCTCCTACTACAGCCTGCTAGCTGCTTTGCAGTGGGTCACCTTTCTGTTCTGAGCTCTAGGGTTTCCCCCTACTCTTTGCTCTAGACTGGATTAGGCCCCAAGAGTGTGTGACACAGGATCCTTCAGGGACTCCCACCAGGGGCTAGGACAACCTAGCAGATATGGAGCCCTCTTTTGCCCTGCCTGTTGCCACTACCCCAACCTAAAGGTGGAGGAATGGTTCCCAACTTCCCCTACCATGCCTTAGCACCAGTCCCTTTCCTGACCCAGCACCCACAAATCACTTTCATGGTGGGCAAGGGGGAGTTATAATTCAAATCACAAAGTATCACTGTAGGAGGCGACCCCAGAGTCATCTGGGTTAAGTGCCATAGCAATGGGGAAACAGCCTCTTGAGGCTGTGAGACTTACCCCAGGCCCTGCAGCGCCTCCTCAAGAAGAGCACCACTGCTCTGGATCAGCCATCCAGCTTCTAATTCGGCCTCTGAATTGCTTCTCAATCCCATGATCCTAGAGGCAGGCCCTCCTCCTACCCAACCAGCCCCCACATTATCCCATGACTCCTGATAAATCCTCCCTTGGTGGCTCCCTTTCACCCATAGATGGAATACCAATCAACTTGGCTGTAAGACCCTTGACCCAGGCTCTTACTTGTCCAGCCACCTTTCTCCCCTTGCTCAAGAGAAAGCCTGGAGGGTGAGGACCAGCCCATCCACATCCCATGTGGGGGAAGCACTGTCACCTCCAGGTATTTGCTCACATCGTCCCTTCTCCCCCAACCTACCTGAAGGAAATCTGTTTTTCATTCAAGGCCTTCAAGGACCCCTACCCCACCCAGGTGGAAGGAATTGGCCCAACTTTACTGACATCTGCAGTAGTCCTTCCTTCTGTGGAATTTTCCTTATGCCCAGACTGATATCCCACCTGGACTTATACACTCCTTAAAAACACGGTCATGTCCTAGGCACACAGTTGTTTCTTGTCCACATGGGGCCCAGCCCAGAGCAGAAGCTCAATAACAGTGCTCTGAATGAGAGAAGCGTGGGCCTGGAGGTGGTCACACCCTTCAGCCCACGGGGGCTCATCCCTGGAGATGGAGGAGTGGGACAACATCCCTCCCCTCTGGGCTGCCTGGCCCAGAAGACAGCAGGGGAGGAAGAAGCTTTCTACCAGCTTCTGGCAGAAACTAGACTTGGCTTCCTTTCCTCCCACTGCCCACCATAAGTCTCCAAGGTTTTCCATTGCGGAGGCTGGTGGAAGGGGCAGAAGGGAAAGAGAGCTGGGGGGGAGGGAAGGGACAGCTCAGGAACCGTTTCCATGGAGGAAGAAGGCCCTGGAGCCTGACAGATCCCAGTGACACGAAGTAATGCGGGGAGAAGTCTGCTGTGACTGCACTCCCCCAACACACGGTGGATAGTGGGTCTCACCACTGCCTCTTCTCCAACCCTTAATTAGCAGCCGCCCCCTCCCCCATTGTCCCAGGCCAGCACCCCAGCCAAGGCCTCTTTTGTGCACTCAGATTCCTGGGTGCAAGGTGGCCTAATTAGTGCCCGGAGACCACCCCATCTCCAGGGAGCAGGCAGACAGGCAAGAGGGAGACCAGTGGCACAGTGATCCAGCACTGGCCTCTGAATGCACGCCTCAGGGGCCATTCCTTGGGCCCAGCCTGGAGACGGCCCCCCTGCCCGATGCTAATCTTAGATTCGCCTTTGTCTAGCTCCAGAGTGGACGCAAGTACTCATCCCTTGCCTGCCACCTCGGAGCACTATAAACCCCATGCCCCTGGTAGCAGGTTGCAGTTGACAGCCTCAAGATTCCTGGCTACTTGGACCACTGCACTGCAGACACCTCCTTTCCAGAAGACCCCACCGAGAGCTCCAGACACCATGAACCTTCCCTCCACAAAGGTAAAGACCCAGGGACCAGGGAGGCTAGGAAAGTGCTTGCTCAAAGGGCTGTAGGATGACAAGAAAGCTGTCAAGACCAACAGTGTCTCCACTGTTGATCTTTCCTATGGGGGCAGAGACTCTTCTTAGATTCTTAGAAGTAAATCTGCCTAAGTTGTCACTGGGTCATTTTCTGTTTCTTAAAAGCTCATGTTTATTGACCATCTACTATATGTCAGGTGCTGGGTTTACACCTGTCATCTTGTCATTCCCCCCAGCAGCCCTGAATAGTAGGGATTATCTACTATCCAGTTTACAAGTGAGGAAACCTTGTCTGAAGACGGTGGGAAGCTGGTTCAATGCCATGGTGGTCAATTTCTCCTGTAAGGGAGCAGGCAGAGGAGACAACAGCTTGGAGTCCTGCCTGTCCCAATTTCCACATGTTGACCTTGGGGCAAAATGTGTGTGTTGGGGGAGGGGAGTGACACTAAATAGGGCCTCTGTTTTCTCCAAGTATCCAACTTCTTGTGCAGACTTCTTGTGCCTGTCTTCAGGTGGTAAACTTTGGAGATTCATTCTGACCAGGCCGGCTCCCGAGGAAATGCTCATCATCCTGGTTTTCTCAGGATGAGCTGGCAAAAGAGCCAGTTTAGACAGCAAGGGCACATTGACAGGAAAACTAAGGGATAACACAGGAATCAGCACAGGTCAGGAGCAGACGCAAATCAAGCAGTGTAGGGTCTGGGTGTGAGGTGTGATTGTGGACCTGGAGAGAAGACCCTCAGCACCCTGTCTCCACCTCCCCAGGTCTCTTGGGCCGCTGTGTCTCTAGTTCTACTGCTGCTGCTGCCACCCGCGCTGCTGTCGCCTGGGGCGGTCGCTCAGCCTCTGCCCGACTGCTGTCGCCAGAAGACTTGCTCGTGCCGTCTCTACGAGCTGCTGCACGGCGCTGGGAATCACGCAGCCGGCATCCTCACGCTGGGCAAGCGACGGCCAGGGCCCCCGGGCCTCCAGGGCCGGCTGCAGCGCCTCCTGCAGGCCAGCGGCAACCACGCAGCGGGCATCTTGACCATGGGCCGCCGCGCAAGCGCAGAGCCAGCGCTGCCTCCCTGTCCCGAGCGCCGCTGTCCTGCCTCAGTCGCCGCAGCTACCGCTCCCAGGGGACCGTCTGGAGTCTGAGCCCTTCTTCAGTCCCTGTCCTGGTCCCACCCTTTCCCCTCTGTTCTCCAATGTCAGCCTCTAGAGAAACGGCAATAAAGACGAGTCTGTTCATGTGACTGGTCTCTGTTCCTCTGTGTCACGTCCAGCCTTCCAGGGGGCGGGAGAGTAAAGACAAAGGGGTGGGGGGCTGAGATTGTGGCTTAGTGGCAGAGCGCTTGCCTGGCACTTATTAGGCACTGGTTCCATCTTCAACACCACATAAAAATAAATAAATAAATAAAATAAAGACATTGTGTCCATCTACAACTAAAAAAAAAAAAAAAAAAGAGGACCTGGGAAGCAGCTCCTAGGAGAGACATCCAGGAGGGGTGGGAGAGCAAGAAGGCTGCACAGGAGAACAGAATCCAGATGGAATGGTCTGGAATCCAGATGGAACTTGTGGGACTCAATCTGCCCCAAAGGGAAGGCATATGAGCTTCAACAATGAATCTTCCAGAGTGGCTGCTGGGCGGGATAGAGTGTGAAAAGCAGTGACAGATCAAAAGGGAGGTGGATAAGTTCGCGCACCCTGGATTGTGAAGGCCCTCACAAATCATCAGGCTTTGAGCTTTATTCTGCAGTAATGGAAGTCATAAAAAGATTTTAAACAGAGGTGAGGCAAGGTTTTTCTGCAACTCTAGCCAAAGATGCCCGTTTCCCCAAATTAACATGTTTAAGTCCCAACCCCTAGCATTCAGAATGTGACAGTATTTGGAATCAGGGCTCCTTGCAGATGTAATCAGTTAATATGAGGTCATACTAGGATCGAGTAAACTTCCAATTCAGTATAAGTCGTGTTATAAAAGGGAAGAATTTGAACACAGAAATGCACACAGGAAGAATCCAGGTTAACATGTAAGTAGAGATTGGAGTGATGCATCTACAAGCTATGTAACACCAAAGATTGCCAATAGCTAGGAGAGGGGCATGCAACAGATTCTACCTTACAGAAAATCAATCTACCTTGGAGAAAATCAATCCTGCCTTCACCTTGATCTTGGTTCAACATCTAGCCTCCAGAATGGTGAAGCAATAGATTTCTATTGTTTAAGCCACCTGCTTTGTGGTAACTTGTTATGGCAGCCCAGGAAACTATTATGACATTCAAAAGTAAAGACAAAAATATGTAATACGTTTTAGCAATCTAACATCCCAGATGATGCCCAGCTTAAATCCAGAGAGGGGACTGGAGGGAGGCATTTAAACTGCTCATCCAGGTTCCCATTTTTACTGGCTTAAGCTGCTTTGTCCCAGGAAGCAACCAGGAAGCAACCACACTCAGCTATAGAATTCTGCTTTCCCAATAATTTTCTGCTTAGGTAGTGAAAAAGTTTTGTGTCTGGGTTTTCTAATTTTCTCTTGTGGCTATACTGGGTCCTCCTGGAGAAAATTAAAGACTCTAATTCATGGGCTGGGGATGTAGTTCAGTGATAGAGTGCTTGCCTAGAGTGTGCATAGACCCTATGTTCAATCCCTGGTATTAAAGAAAGAAAAAAGAATTTTCACCTGTGCACTCTTGAAGATTTGCAAACCGTGTCTCTGTTCTACACTTCAAAACTACCTTTGGCTATCCCTAACTTGCCTCCCAGATTCTCTTCCACCTGAAAGGCAGCAGAGGAAAGTGAGTTAAATTAGGACTGTAAGAAGAGGGAGAACAAGAGGCACTCCCCCTTCAAGACACTCATTTGTGCCAATGATAGACATTAAGCTACAAAATACTCACAATAATTGCATAAGGTAAGAATTATGAGCTCCATTTTACAGATGAGGAAAGCAAGTCTCTGAAAGGCTGTCAGACAAATAGTGTCCAGATCTAGAATTCTATGTGGCGGACTCCAAAACTCTTTTCATTTCAGCCTGCTGTGCTCAGAAGTAGAGCTTGCCAGGGTGCCCTACGTAAGATGAGGCAGAAGGCAAGAGCTACCTGCGCTTCCTACGAGTTGGGGTTCCAAATCATCCCCTGTGTATTCCCATCCACAAAACTAGCCTCTTAACCCTTGGTATCTGACACTGGAGCACAGGGGGAATGCTGTGAAATATCCCAACTCCGGCAGGCGGCACTGTGTATCGGATACCAAAAGCGTGGGCAGCACGCGGGGGAAACCCATGGGGTGGAGCCACAGGAACAGCCAGGGAACCACACGTGGGGGCGTGGCCACCATGGCAGGAGGGCGTGTCTGCTAACCAAGCCCTGCCCCACCACTTCTGGCCTCCCCTCCCGGTGGGCGTGTCTCCAATTCTTTCCCCGAGAGACACGCGTGGGCCGATCCCCTCTGGGAGGAGGGGTGCTGGTATCGCTGGTGGCCCCTCCCCGTGTGAGGCACGTGGCGGGAGCGGGCCGAGCCCAGGGGAAAGAACCTGACCCGCAGGGAGGTGGGGGGACCGGGGCGGCGCCGAGCGAAGCTCAGAGCTACTGGGTTCAGAGCAGAGAGGCGGCTGCTGCGGCAGCGGCGGCGAGAGGGAGGGACGGAGGCAGGCGGGCGCATGGGGTGCCCAGGTCCCGCCGGCAGCGCGCCCCCTCCGGCCCGGCCGCGCTGATCGCTCAGCGCCTCGAACCCTCGCCCCGAGGCCATGCCGGTCATGAAGGGGTTGCTGGCCCCGCAAAACACCTTCCTGGACACCATCGCCACCCGCTTTGACGGCACGCGTGAGTGGGGCGGAGGCTGCGGCTGGAGGTTCAAGCTGGGGGCCAAGTATCCTTAGGGCCAGGTCAGGTCTCCTGGATGTGGTGAAGTCGAGGAGAGAGAATGGAGTTAAGGGTCGAGGGACTCCTGAAGCCTGGTGAAGAAACAGGGAGCGGAGCGCCCTTTGAGGGGAGGAGGGGAAAGGGCCAAGAGCTCAGGGAAGATGGGAGGGTCAAGGTTAGGAGGTGTGACTGGAGACACCAGAGGCTCTATAGGCGGCAAAACTGAGAGAAGATTTGAGAATCACCTACTTCCGGGCAGAGCTGGGCTTGGAGGCGTGTATGGGGGGTTATCTGAGACCTGGAGGTGAAACGAAGTGGCCGGGCGTTCTAGGGACGACTCCTAGACGATTCCAGCTCCCTTTTACCCCACAAAAAGGTGAAAAGATCAGACTTCGGCAGGACCTAGCATGGATTAAGGTCACACGCCTCCAAATCGTGGGGCGTCTGTGTTTAAGATGGTTGAGGCGGGAGGGGGCGGTCCTTGCGATGGAGGGAACTCCCAGCTCGCCCACCGGAGCTCGGGTCCCAGGTTCAGCACCTTGGACAGCCACACAACTCCTTTCCGGCCTCTTCTCCCGCCATTCCCTCTCTCTACTCTGAAGCCCAGAGATCTCCCCCTGCCCGCCTAGGGAACCCTGACCTGGATCGGGAGGGTGGCGGAACGGTACCCGAGGGCGGAAATCGAGCCGCCGGTGCCCTACCCGCCTCCCCCCACACACACCTTCCTTGTTTCCATAGCGCCCATCACCGAGGCAACGGGCCCTGGGATGGAAGAAGAAGGCTGCGCCCAGGGCCCAGTGCCTCCCAGGCACCCTTAGTGTCCCCGTCAGCCATCCCACTCCCTGAAAGTCACCTTTCCTAAGGCCCCAGAACTAGCTGTGTCTTAGGGCCCATCCCTCAAGTGATTGTGTCCCTGGATGACCCACAACCTCCCACCCATTGGAGCAAGAGGGGGCCAGCTCAGGTTCTGCTTCTGGAGGTTGCTGAAATGCCACTCTCATTGCCCTCCCCAGTCTGACTTTGAGCAGTGGGGGCAGATCCCCTGAAAATAGCTAAAGGAATGCTTAAAAGTGGACCTTTCCTGGAAGACAGGAATGAGGACACTTCTCATCACTGTCTTACCCCCACACTAAGGAAATTTATGAGTTTGGAAAATTTCTGCCTTTTGGTTTCCTAACAATAAAAGGGTGTGATGTCATCAGAATCTTTGCCCTGCTCCCTATAATAGCATAACAGGATGGTGGCTATGGATGTCCTTCCAAAGCTGAGTGAATGTGGGGGAATCATTTTACCTTCTCACAGTAGCACTTACTAAATGCCAGGGCATGTCCTCCCCAAATGAATTGATGTAACTCTCACAACAACCATGCAAGGAAGGTACATTGTGTCCCACTTTACAGATAAGGAAACTGAGGCACAGGAAATGTAATTAACACAGGTCACAGTCAGTAAGTGGCAGGGAAGTGTACTGTAGTCCATGCTCTTACCCACCATGCTAAGCTGCCTTCTACAGTCACACCTCACCAGCTTGAAGGCAGGGGGATGGACCACATGGCCTCTTGGGATTTCTTCTCCAACCTTCTAGTATCCCTGCCTCATTTCTAGGCTTGAGTTTTTATCCCTTTGATCTATCTCTTGTCCTTATTTCAGAATATCCCAAAGGAGGATCAGGAACCACATGGAAGCCCAGGAAGCTGGTTCAGTGACCCCTAGCTACAACTTGGGGCCCATCGGAAGTTAGTTCTTCTCCTGGCCTGGACTTACCTTGACCTTTACCTTCCACAGACAGCAACTTCCTCCTGGCCAACGCACAGGGTCCACGAGGCTTTCCCATCGTCTACTGCTCCGACGGCTTCTGTGAACTCACAGGCTACGGCCGTACTGAGGTCATGCAGAAAACCTGCAGTTGCCGGTTCCTCTATGGCCCAGAGACCAGTGAGCCAGCCCTACAGCGGTTGCACAAAGCCCTGGAGGGCCACCAGGAGCACCGAGCTGAAATCTGCTTCTACAGAAAGGATGGTGAGAGGCCCAACCAGCCCTGTAGCCCTGCCCAGACCTCACCCAGAGTGCACTGGGCATAGTAGAAGCCTAGGAGCGCTCCTCATACTGTTACAAGCTGACTATGGGACTGAGTGCATTCCTAACCCTCTCTGGACTTTTATTTCCCCATCTGGAAAATGAAAAAAATTAATCAACAAAATCTCTGGGGTCCCTTCCATCTCCCAAAAGGAAGGTAAACCTTCCAAAGAAGGCCTTTGACTATGTCCAGCAAACAAGGGGGACCAGGGAGAAAGATGTGGCATGAGGCTACTCACTCCTCCCTCCCTCTCTCCATGCCCACAGGCTCAGCCTTTTGGTGTCTCCTGGACATGATGCCCATCAAGAATGAGATGGGGGAAGTTGTGCTGTTCCTCTTTTCTTTCAAGGACATCACTCAAAGTGGAGGCCCAGGACTTGACCCTCCAGGAGCCCATGGGGACAGTAATCATGGTAACTGCAAGCCTGGGCAGGAGGCATGAAGTCCTTGCCTAAGGTCACATAAGACCTCTCCCACACAGCATCCTGAGATGTGTCCCAACCTATCTCCATGCCCTTCTTCCCAACAGAAAACTCCCTTGGTCGGAGGGGAGCCAGCTCAAAACTTCGGTCCACCAGGAGGCAGAATCGGACTGTCCTACACCGACTGACTGGTCACTTTGGTCGCCGGGGCCAGGGAAGCATCAAGGCCAATAATGTGAGTCCCCCCCATCCAACATCTGCCAAGTCATCCAGCCTTAATTCCTTGCTACTGTCTCCCTGTTTCCCTGCCTGCAATCTCTCTCCACTGGCTCATTCCTCTGTCCACCCACTTCCCTTATACTACCCTCTGCTCCATCCCATAGTCCCCCACACCTCCTTGCTTCCTTAGGTGACTGACATTTCTCCAGTGATATGACAGGGATGAGGCTCTAGCAGTATTACATTATCTCACCCTGAACAATGAGGTTATATCAGTGGGCTGGGTGGGGAAATGGTTAAAATCACAAGCTGCTGTGGTCCTAGGGAGAAAGCCCCCGTTTTTGTGGGTCTGGCATCTTGCCCTGAGCACCACCTCCAAAGATCCTGATAAAGCCAGGGGATGGAGTCTCCTCTCTATAGTCTGTTAAGGATCTAGGGAGTGTGGTACGTGGTGCTAGCCTCCCCTCCCCTCAGGACATGCCCGTCACCCACCAGGACTCCAAAACCCAGGAGGAATTTAAGGGAGAATTAGTGACCCTTTAAGCTAGGGCTTGCATCCGATTTGTCATAACCTCATTCTCAAGTAGGGTGAGAGTCAATCCTTATAGATACTCCCCACAAAATATGACTGGTTAAAAAGGGGGTCTGGGCAGTAGCTTAACAGAGAGAAGGAAATGTCAGGTGCTAGGCTCAGAATCTCTCTCCACACATTCTATCTCAGACTCTCATGGTTGCCCTTGAAATACCCACCATCGCCCTTCCCCCATCCCCTGCCCCTCCCTTCCCTCAGCCTTGGCTCTTTTTCCCCCTAAGAGTCCCCAACTGCCATCTCTCTCCCTTTAGAATGTGTTTGAGCCAAAGCCATCAGTGCCTGAGTACAAGGTGGCCTCCGTGGGGGGATCCCGCTGTCTCCTCCTCCACTACAGCGTCCCCAAAGCTGTCTGGGATGGTCTCATCCTCCTTGCCACCTTCTATGTTGCGGTCACCGTCCCCTACAACGTCTGCTTCTCAGGCGATGACGACACTCCCATCACTTCACGACACACCCTTGTCAGTGACATCGCTGTGGAGATGCTCTTCATCCTGGGTCAGACCCCCTGCCTTGCTGACCCTGGAGGGTGGGCTGTGGGGAACCATTCAACCCAGCCTCCCTCTATCGTGGGCCTGCAGGACCCAGACCTATCCCTTTCTGGGTCTTTCATTGATTGTGTGCCTTGCCCCTGTTAGCCTTCAGCCTTGTGACCTCACCTTTCTAAGGACCAGCCAGAGCCCAATCTTTCTCCATTCCTGCTTCCTCCTCCATACTGGGTTCTCCAAGGTTCATTCCCATCTTCCCCAGCCCCTTGATCCTTTGGCCTGCTTTTGCAGGCCAAGGCTGCTTAGTAAAAACCTCTTGCTCCCTCAGATATCATCCTGAACTTCCGTACCACCTATGTGTCCCAATCCGGCCAGGTGATCTCTGCTCCTCGTTCCATTGGCCTCCACTACCTAGCCACCTGGTTCTTTGTGGATCTTATCGCCGCTCTGCCCTTTGACCTGCTTTATGTCTTCAATATCACCGTGGTGAGTGACCCCCATCCAACCATGTGCCCTAGCCTCTGAACTTCTGCATGGAATCTCCCAATAAAGCATCAATCCCAAACTCAGATGTATTCCTTCCCATCAACCCATCTGCAAACTTTCATCAGCCACCTGCTGTAGGTACTGGGCTGGGTACTGGAAAGGATCTGAGAGGGTCTGTGCTTTTGGAGAGCTCAGCTCACAATCTTTGAGGGAAGCTGAGACAAATGAAAAGCTAACTATGGCTACCAAGGCGGCATTGGTCTGATGCCAGATGAGTGGTACTTTTCACATTTTTTATTTAACAAACAAATGATGAGCATTTAGCTGTCTGCAAAGCACTATGTGGGGCATGGTCACTGTGGGGAAAAGGGACAAGGATTTAGTCTCCAAGTCTCTGTGTAGGTGAGGGGGACATCAGGGACAGAAGAGGGTGAATGGGAGTAGAAGATGGGGGCCGGGTATTGCTGCATGGGAACTGGACTGACCTTGGAGATCCAGGATGGAACATGACCCTGTGCAAACATGATCTGAAAGCTGGCCAGTGCCCAGGAGGCAGGAGCACCCACTGGGCAGAGGCTGGGGTGGTCTGGGCAGGCAGGGTTCCTGAGGGAGGTGGGAGCAGAGCTAGGCCTTAAACCGTGAGTAGGATTTGGCTGGCAGGAGACGAGGAGAGAGAGCAGTTGGGGGAGTGCAGTAAGTCAAGCCCAGGAGGTAGAGGCTATGGGGTGGGTTTGGAGACCCAGCATTCCAGGACCTGGGTCCTCACCTGGGACTGCCTGGAGATGCCCTAAGTGGTTGGCACACACCAGGTCAGCAGATAGTAGGTCTCCTGGAATCCAGGTGAGGCAGTCCCACCCTGTGTCCCTAGGCCCCCCTTGGCTGTTGGGAGGGGAGGTGGAGAGCAGCTTCCCTGTGTTCTCCCTGCTGCACTCAGCTATAGCAGGAAACCACCTACACGCAGCCGGATTTAACTAGCCGCCAACGGGCTGTGGGCCTCTTCTCCTGGCAGTGCACATGTGTGTGCATGCTCCTACACACGTGTGTGTGTGTGTGTGTGTGTGTGTGTGTGTGTAAGTCTCCCCAAGGCTCCGGCCATTCTGAACAGGGCTTCCCTACCCATCCCCAGGCATGCATCCATCCCTCTGTGCCCACCAGGCAGTGTCAGCCTGGCAGATGGCTGTCCTTAGGGGAGAGCCAGAGCTGCAGGAGCCTCTGCCCTTCTCTCACGCAGTCCTCCTTTCTCAGATACCTTCGGGAACACTTTAGAGCTCACTACTTTCACTCATATCATCAAATGAGAGATTCACTGTAACTCTTCAGGAAAGGTTCTCTTGTCTGTCTTCTCCAGGTGTTGACAAGAGGCTCAGAAAGGTTAAGCAATTTGTTGGAGGTCACACAGTTAGCAGTGGCAGGCAGGAGATTAGAACCAGATCTTCAGACTCCAAGTCTAGTAGTCTGGTATACCCACCTCCCAGGTAACCTGGGTACCTAAGTGAGTGGTTTAGGGGAGATGAGAATCAATGCTGAGGGGCCAGAGAGAGAGAGAGAGTGGAAATAGAGGAGGTGTAGGCACCAACAGAGCCAGAGACTTAGAGTTAAACCAGGGACATACCAGTTTGAAGAGATTCCGAGGAGGATTCTTAAAGGTGTGAGGCCCCCGGGGCAGGTGACTGGGAGAATCCCTAAAGGACTCAAATTTGGAGCCAAGAACTCTGGGGGCTGGGGAGAGCCCATGGCTCACACGGGAGAAACAAGGCCAACTCCTTTCCAGTTCCTTCACCTAAAATGAGAGAAAATGGCATGAGGTGGTCCAGGAGCAGTGTAGGGCCGGGGCTGTGGGGAACGCTCCTGGAGAGGCCCCTGCTAGGGCAGTAGGGGTCTTCACATCACATCCCAGAGCCTCCAGCTCCAGCTGCCAAGCTGCGCTCACCCACAAAATGAGCCCCCACCTGCTTCCCATCTCCAAGATTGGAAGAGCAAATTGAAGTAATAACTATTATAATGAAAATAGGAGTCTGGGGGTTGGGGTATAGCTCAGTGGTAGAGCACTCGCCTAGCACAGCAAGGCCCTGTGTTCAAGCATCAATACTGCTTAATAATAATAATAATAATAATAATAATAATAGCACTTGGGGTAGTATTAGTGAATGCTCACAGGACCCGGACTAATAGCCACTGGCTCCATCCACCTCTAGTTTAGCCCAGGAGCCCTCAATCCCTGCTCTCCTTGTCATCTGCAGCTGATCCACAGAGGGAAGGGTCCCTAACCTTTTCTAGTCCTGAAACTTCTTGCCTGTTCCCTCCCCACCATGTTTCTCTGTGTCAGTTGCCCACCAGTGACAAACAGCTCTTGCCCACAGTTGATGGTGCCTAGGACACTGGAACTTTGAGCAGGGTTCTTGAAGAGATCATTCGGACTGGCTCCTGAACCACCCCACTTTGCTGTCAGTCAGCCAATATCTGAGTCTCAGCTCCTTTTTTCCTGTCTGTGACATTGAACAAATCATTAGCCTCTCTGAGCCTTAGTTTATTCATCAGCAAATTGGGAACAATGATAATCAAACCAAAAGCACACATTTTTTTTATGAGAACGACAGATGCTTAGCACAGGGTCTGGCATACACAGGAAGTCCTTACCTGGGGGCTAAATATGCTCTTTCCCCACTGCATTTCCTGGCTATTTTCTCCGGACACCAGGGATACTTTTCTTTTTGCAGCCTCACCTGTCTCCAGGGTGTTTGGCAGGAAGGGCCTGGGTGGGGACCCAGGGCTATGTGAGGGCTCTGAGGAGGCGTGCCTGCTGACATCCTCCCCGGGCCACCACCCTCACCCCTGCAGACCTCGCTGGTGCACCTGCTGAAGACAGTGCGGCTGCTGCGGTTGCTGCGCCTGCTGCAGAAGCTGGAGCGGTACTCGCAGTGCAGCGCTGTGGTGCTCACGCTGCTTATGTCCGTCTTTGCACTCCTTGCTCACTGGATGGCCTGCGTTTGGTATGTCATCGGGCGCCGGGAGATGGAGGCCAATGACCCGCTGCTCTGGGACATTGGTGAGCCACCAACCCCAGACTTCCTACCTGTCCTGCCTGATCCCCAAACTGATACTCACCATCAGGACTCACCACCCCCCAAACCACGATCCCCCATTCATTCAGCATACATGCCGTGAGCTCCTTCTGGATCAGGCATGGGAATAAAGTCAAGGGCTCTGCCTTTCGAGGAAGCTCAGCATAGCAGGGAAGTAAGTCAGCGATAAGTGACCAAAACACAGTGTGGGAAACACTCTGATGGTGGGGGATTGTATTTTGGACAAAGGAAGTGGCATATGCAAAGATTCAGAAAGAGCTTGGCCTGTCCCTATCACTTCCTCTTTATCTAGGCTTAAAGGCCACTGACCAGGAGCTAGCCCTCAATGTTCCCCTAGAGGGCAGGTCAGATCTTGAGGAATTGTCCTTGATACCTCCTGTCCTTCACCCCACACCCGGCCCACCATGTCAGATACTACCTCTCAGTATTCCTTGGGTCTGGCCTCTTCTCTCCATCTTTTTTGCCCCTTCCCTCACCCCCTCTCTTACCTGGGCTTCTACAATGGCCTCCTACTATCTCCCTGCTGGTAACTTATCCCTTCTCAATTACCCTTCTCACTAAGCCAAAGTGGTCTCCCAAGAATCAATGCTGACTTGCCACACCCTTGGCTTGGACTCTTCCAGTGGCTCCCACTGCCCTTAAATGAAGTCCACACCCTTTGCACTCCCTGGACAGCCCGGCACCCCCTATTCCCACGGCCCTCCCTGTGTCCCATGCTCTCTGGGCTGCAGCCACTCTGGCCTCCCTCCTGGACCTAAGACTTACTGCTTTTCTCTCTGGGCCTTGAACATGTTTTTCTCCCTGGGATCTGCCCTCTCTTCTCTCTCATCTCTTCTCCACCTAGGTGAGTTTTCTGTTCCTTGCAATCTCAAGTAAAATGCCCTGTCCTAAGGTAACCCTCAGGAATCCCCACCCCCAACTGCTGACTGAGTTGGCTCTCCCTCATCTGTTATGATTCTTAATTAACACAGCCTATGCTTCAGTAACTCTCCGCAAACCAGTGACGATTTACTTAATTCTCTATCCCCTCTAGATTGTACCACGGCAGGGAGGCACACAGCAAAAAGAGTTGAAGGGGCACCCGAACAGTCAGAAGTGTAGGGAGTGGTAGCCTTGAACTGCGATTGTAGCCAGTTCACCCTGGCGATGCCTGGGCATAGGCTGCTCTGTTTATTTTCTGTGGCAACCCTCGAAAACGGGCCCTGCTTTCCTCTGCCTCTGTAAATACTTGCCCAAGGTCGAGCACAGGCAGCTCAGGGACACTCGGTTCTCTGCCGCTCACGCCATCGGGCCTCCCTCCTTCCCTCCACCCGCAGGCTGGTTGCATGAGCTGGGCAAGCGGCTGGAGGTGCCCTACGTGAACGGCTCGGCGGGCGGCCCGTCGCGGCGCAGCGCCTACATCGCTGCGCTCTACTTCACGCTCAGCAGCCTCACCAGCGTGGGCTTCGGCAACGTGTGCGCCAACACCGACGCGGAGAAGATCTTCTCTATCTGCACTATGCTCATTGGTGGTGAGAACACAAGCCCACCATGCTTGGGGTCCCTGCAAAGCCCTGTGTGCCCATGGGGAAACTGAGGCCCAGGGACAGCAAACTGTCCACTCGAGTCCTGACCGTGGTGTATTCATTTCACTAACGTTTCCTCAGTGCCCACAACTGAGTCCACAAAGAGCCGTGGCCTCTTTTGAACCAATGGGGAACCCAAGTTCATGACTTAATGGGGGGATCATGGAGGAGCCTCCAGTCTGACGCCTCTGTGACCCACCCCCCTATTTCCTGCATCCAATGCCAGCTGGGCATGTGGGAGCCTGCTGCTCTCCTGGACTCGCAGACCCTTCCAGGGCAGGATGGGTGTGAGAGCATGGGGAGGCTACCGGGGGGGGGGGGGGGGGCACCTCAGGGGTGGCGGCCCCTGACACATTGCCTATCACTGCCGCAGCGCTGATGCATGCCGTAGTGTTCGGGAACGTGACAGCCATCATCCAGCGCATGTACTCACGCCGCTCGCTGTACCATAGTCGTATGAAGGACCTCAAGGACTTCATCCGTGTGCACCGCCTGCCGCGCCCCCTCAAGCAGCGCATGCTTGAATACTTCCAGACCACGTGGGCGGTCAACAGTGGCATCGACGCCAATGAGGTAGTACAGCTGGGGTTCCCGGTCTCAGCCCAGGTCCTACATGTGGCAGTGCAGGGGGAACTGGGCCACTGCCTCTCCAGGTTTGGAATGGAGGCAGATAAGGCCCAGGGAGGGGAGTGCTCTTCCCAAAGGCACTGCACCCAAACTAAGTCCAAATCCTTTTTCCCTTGCACTTGAATATGGGAGCCAAAAGGGAGCTTTGGATTGCACTAATGCCATTCTCCACTCAGACCATGTTTCCTGAGCACCTGCTCTGGGACCTCAGTGCAGGAAGTAGGGAGGTTAGAGATGATTACATCCAGCCCCTGTCCTTAGAATGGTGGCAGAGGGAGATGGGTAAACAGAAAACCAGGCTGTGGCTAGTACTATGCAGGAGGATGTTGGTGCAGTAGGGCCCTTGTTGGGTCTGGGCCCAGAGTAAGGAAGGTAGCCCAGGAGAGGGGACATCATAAAGAACAAGAAGGAAATCAGCCTTCTAACAGGAAGGCCATTCCAGGCAAAAAAAGAAAAAGAAAAGAAAACGGGAACACAGAGCAGGAAGCGTTGGTGAAAGAGCAGAGTTTGTTCCTTCAGGGAACTGCAAGTAGTTGAGAGAGGTTTCAGGAGTGTGCGAATGCTGTGGGGGCGAGGCGGGAAGGAGTGTCAGCTGGGACTGGGGAGGCTGTAGCCTCAGCGCATGGATGGCTTTGAGTTTAAATTTTATCCTGCTGAATCTTTAGGCTGGACATGGCACGGGGACGAAGAAGGGAATTAGTTGGTATGATACTTCTGAGGGAAGGATCCCTAGGACTGGGTGGTTTCCAGATGGTTGCAGAAAAGGAACTCACAGTGACTCCCAGTTGTCTGGCTTGGACAGAAGGGTGAGATGGAGGCTTTACAGGAGGAAGACTGAGCTTAGGAGTGAGGGTGAGAGTCCAGGCTTAGGCCACGAAGAGGGTGTGGTGCCTGTGGGAGATCCAGGTGGAGGTTGCCCAGAGAGTAGTTGGAAATATAGGTCTGGACCCCATGTTGGGGCTCAGGACTCACAGGTATAGGGGAAGCCAGGAGCTGGTTGCCATGATGCAGGGAGATCTTGGCAAGTGAGAAGCAAGCTGAGGGATGAGCCAAGCAAGGAGTCTGGGAGGAAACAAGGAAGGGGCAGCCAGAGAGATGGAAAGAGAAATGGGAGGGAGTCCTTCAAGGACCCAGAGGAGACAAGAGGGAAAGGTCAATAAACCAGAGTGGCCAAGGGGCAATAATATGAGGACAAAAATATAGACAGTAAGTTTGGCCCTGGGAGATCATTGGTAATGTTCAAGATCTAGCATCATCCTTTTACAGATGGGGATACTGAGGCCTAGAGAGAGGAAATCGATTGACCAAAGTCCTCAGGGATTTAAGAGCAAAGTTGACTCAGTCTCCTGACTCCAGTTGAAGCCATTCCTACCATGGATGGCTCTTGACTTTGTAGGGTTCAGTAACCAAGACACATGAGGGACCAATGTGTGTAGGTAGCCATATGCAATGGACAAAAGGGATAAAGCCTGGTTTCTGTCCCAGAAGTGAGGTTGGAAGGTCATCAGCAAGCACCTGTGAGGTTAGACACACGAAAATCTCCTGAAGATCTCTAATGGGTGACTTCAAAGCAAGGGCAAATTAGCACCCTTGCCTTGAAGACAGTGTAACACATTTGTAGACTCAAGTAATAGTTGCAGGGGGATGGCCAGAATGACCTATGCCCCTTATGCAGTTACTGCGTGACTTCCCAGACGAGCTGAGAGCTGACATTGCTATGCACCTGAATCGGGAGATCCTGCAGCTACCGCTATTTGGAGCAGCAAGCAGGGGCTGCCTGCGGGCCCTCTCCCTGCACATCAAGACCTCGTTTTGTGCTCCGGGCGAGTACCTGCTGCGCTGTGGGGATGCGCTGCAGGCACACTATTACGTCTGCTCCGGCTCGCTGGAGGTGCTCCGAGACAACATGGTGCTGGCCATCCTGGGTGAGGACCCCTCATCACCCACCACCTACCATGGAACTTTCCACAGGGCTTGGGGATGGCCAGGAGTCTAGGTAATGGGATGCTTCTAATGGATATCTGGAATGCAGTTGAGGAGCACACTGGGTCTTTTCACCCTATTACCGTCCCTCTTGACCATTCCCCTCCCACTCTCTCCTAATGCCTTTGGCTGTCCCTCAACCTATCCATCTTTCTCCAATGACTGTCCCTCAAGTCAATCAATCCTTTACCATTGTACCATTTCCCAATTCCATTGCCCCTTCCCTGTTGGCCCAAAACTCCATTGACCTTTCCTTTTAACTGACCTCTCTGGTCATTCTTCATTGATCACCTAATTCTATTGATCATTCCTCCAGCTCACATCCCCATAGATTTTTCTCCCAACCTCACCAGTCATTCTTCATTCAACCTTTTCTCAGTTCCATTGATTATATTCACCAGTCCTCTTGATTGACCCACCTTCGACCATCCTTCAAATGCACTGAGCATCTCTAACCCATTGACTACCTCCCACTGATATCCTATTAGTTCCTTTGCCCCAGCTGACTGTCCCCATCCTTTACTCACAGGGAAGGGGGACCTGATTGGGGCAGATATCCCTGAGCCTGGGCAGGAGACTGGGTCGGGAGCAGGCCCAAGCTGTGTGCTGAAGACCAGCGCTGACGTGAAAGCTCTGACCTACTGTGGCCTGCAGCAGCTGAGCAGCCGAGGGCTGGCTGAGGTCCTGCGGCTGTATCCTGAGTACGGGGCTGCCTTCCGGGCTGGCCTGCCCCGGGACCTTACCTTCAACTTGCGTCAGGGTTCTGACACCAATGTATGTAGAACTCTTATGGCCTCCACCCACTCCAAGTTCCCTTCCTTCAAAGCAGATCTCCCTCAGCCTCAGAGAGGCTCAGGCATCTCCTTCTACCCTGAAAATGTCATTTCTCAACATCAGGCACCTTCTTTACCTGCTTAATATCTTCCAACCCACTGCTGCATTGGCCATCACCAGCCCTTGGACCATCTCTGCTGCCCATGTCTGTTGAGCACCCCTCGGCCTCAACCCACACTACTTCAGTCCTCCACAGTGCCTCTCCTTCATATCCCTCCCTGAATTGCCACCACCCTGAGGCCTCTTCTTCTCCATTGTTGTCCCAATGTCTCCTGAGCCTACTTTGTTTCAGGCTGGGTTGGCCTGGATTTTATACCCTAGGCTTTTTTTTTTTTTTTCCTGGTGGTGGTGTTGGGCATTGAACCCAGGGCCTGGTGAGGCAAGCACTCTATCAACTGAGCTATATCCCCAGCCCCAACCTTTGGTAGGGGCTTTTGTCTGCTACTTCTCAGTCTCCCTTTGCTACTTAGGATTCCTCCAAGTCAGAGTTTGTGGTGTCTGACTCGATTCCACAAAAAGACCCCACAGTTCTCAACCCCTTAACACTGTTGGGTGGGACTAGGAGGGGCTGCACTAGGGAACTGGGGAAGTGGGAGTTAACTTGAATCCCCCCCATGTCCCCACAGGGTCTTAGCCGTTTTTCCCGATCCCCTCGCCTCTCCCAGGTAACACCCTCCTTCCTGGGTGGGGGTGAGGTTGCTCTGGGAAGAGGTGGGGAGTGAGGCCTCCTTCCCTTGGCTTCTCTGATGCAGGGAGAAGGGAAAGGGAAGGGGGGGGCAGCATGTGGTAGTGAAAAGGCTGTGACCACCTAGTCAAGGGGTCCGTTGTTCACCTTCTTGTGACATTGGCTGCACCCTCTGTCCATAGCCTCGTTCGGACAGTCTTGGCTCCTCCTCAGACAAGACTCTACCATCTATCACAGAAGCTGAGGGTGGCACGGAGTCTGGGGGTGGTCCCAGACCCCGACGGCCTCTCCTGCTGCCCAATCTCAGCCCAGCCCGGCCCCGGGGCTCTTTGGTCAGCCTTTTGGGTGAAGAGCTGCCCCCCTTCTCAGCCCTTGTCTCCTCTCCTTCCCTGTCCCCATCAACTTCCCCTGCCCTGGCTGGCCGGGGCCAGAGCCCTCCCCCACATGCCCCCCCCAGGTGCACTACTGCCTGGAAGCCTCCCCAGCTTCTCATTCCCCCACTGGGAACCGTTGGACCTCCGGACCTCAGTCCCCGGTGAGATGCCAGCCTTCCCTGCCTTTCCCATATCCCTGATGGCTTCCAGAACCTTCTATGGCCTCCATCCCTAGCATTCCAACCAGTGCTCCTTCCTATCTCTGCCCCATTGGCCCACCCTACCCTTTCAACTACAGCTTACAGCCCCATCCTGCTTTGACCACTGCTCTTCCCAGCTCCCCGGTTCTGCTGCCCCGTTCGCTCTCCGCCTGCTTTGTTTTGGCCCTTGTGCCTTCCCCACGGGGCTGATGAGTACTGCCCCATCCTCAGGATAGTGGATGGCATTGAGGACTCTGGCAGCACAGCTGAGGCCCCTACATTCCGGTTCAGCAGGAGGGCTGAGCCCCCAAGGCCCCGCTTGCAGGCCCCCTCTACAGGTAAGGGGCAGCAGTCACTTCAGCTCACATTCACCCATCCATTTATCCTTTCATCCCTCCATCCATCCACATGCAGTAGGCATGGACCTTGTGTCAGGCGCCACCTGGGAACACACGTATAAACCAGACTGAGCCCTTGCTCTTGTGAAGCTCCCTTTCTAGTGGGAAGACACCAGTGTACATAGATAAACAATTCTAGAACTAGGTGCTAAATTCCGTGATTGAGACAAGAACAGGACTGTATAATAGGAGACGAGGGGACACTTGAGTTGCTTCTTAAAGGGTGGGTAGGACTTTGGTGGAACAGCATAACTGTTAAAAGACATGAAGGCAGGCAAACCGGAGGGCTGTTTTGTTCAGATGACAGAGAGAAGCTCCATGTGTAGAACTGGGGGTGGGATCAGGCATGGAAGAGCAGGGGAGGGTGGGAGAAATTACAGGGCCTTACGACCAGCCTAAGGAATTTAGGGTCAGCTCCCTGACCCCAGAACTCTCTCTTTCTTGCTCCCTGCCTGCCTGGTGACAGAGGGGTCTAACCCAAGCTGTATGTTCAGATATTCATGCTTCATGAACTTGCCTGCATTCCCTCACCTCATTCTGCAGGTACCAGACCCAGCCAGGAATTGGCCACTGAGGCTGAGGAGGTGAAGGAAAAGGTCTGCAGGCTGAACCAGGAGGTGGGTTGGGGCTGGCTTTCCCCCTCCAACCTTGAATTGGAAAGCAAGTCTGGCTCTGGAGTTCAGAAAGTCACATTAGCTGGATGACTTTGGGCGAATCACATAACCACTCTGAACTTCATTTTCCTCACCTAAAAAATGGGAAAAATAATAACATGTTTTTCCCAGAGTTGTAAGGATGAGAGTGCATATGTGCCTGGTCTAGTCCCTGGCTCATCACAGATATTCAGTAACAGTTGGTGACCCCTCCAACTAGCTCAGGGTTTCCAGCCTGCAAAGAAAAAGGACCTCTTCTCCAACTTCCCTGGCCCCCACGGGACTCTCTCCTGCCTGGGGCCATCCAACTAAATCTGATACTCAAGTCCTTTTCCCTTACCCAACTCTGGGAAATGAGGGTCTAGCAGCTGTGTATGTTGGGGCCAGAGAACAGGGAGGCTGAGAGGTCTTCAGGCCTGAGGATCTGGGCCTAGATGACTGAGTCCTGACAGGGAAGAGCCCAGATCCTCTATGTCAAGGTGTTACCTCTACCTCCTCCCCAAGAGATTGCAGTGCTGTCAGGACAGAGTGAACAGACCCAGCCCTTGGGACTCCTTCTCCCTGGGCTCTGACAAACATCAGGCACTCCAGAGGGTGGAGCCTGGGCTGGGGCGGGTCCTGGGCCCTGAGTGAGGCCAGCCCCTGTTTTGTAAGGTTCTAGGCAAGTGGTTCCCAAACCTGAGTATCTCTCAGAACCACCTGTTAAAATGCAGATTCCTGGGCCGTACCCAATTTGGGCTGTCTAGGGCGAGGCCCAGAAATCTGCATTTTGATAAGTTTCTCAATTGATTCTGCACTCATTACTTTGAAAAGCATTGATGTAAACACTTGAGCTCGTGTGATGGGTTCACTTGATGTGTCTATTGCTTCACAGCTACATGGGTCTCTTTGAGCACATTTTTCTACATCTTGTAAAAGCAAGGGAGAGGGGATAATATCGCAGTGTCTGCTGCCCAAAATCCTTTTTGGAAAGAGCCTGAGTTATTTACCTCTAGTCCAAAAATACCCCTTCCCTGCTTTCTTCCCAGGGTGGCCTGATCTTTTATTGAAGAGCTTTGCAAACTGTAGGGGGAGGGGAGGTGTGTCTGGTTATTGTTGTAGCACCTGTGAAACAACTTGCTGTGTTTTCAACAGATCTCCCGCCTCAACCAGGAAGTGTCTCAGCTGAGCCAGGAGCTGCGGCATGTGATGGGCCTGCTGCAGGCCAGGCTGGGTCCCCCAGGCCACCCAGCAGTCTCAGCTTGGCCCCCGTGCCCTCCTTATCCCCAGCAGAGACCACCACACATCTCTCCTTGTGTGTCTGGACCACCACCCAACCTCCAGGATACTACGCTTGCTGAGGTCCACTGCCCGGCCAGTGTGGGAACAGAGGAGATGGACCTGAGACCTTCCATGTTGGCCCCCTATCCTTCAGAGCCTGACCCTCTGGGACCCTCCCCAACGCCAGAAGCTTCACCCCCTACCCCAAGCCTTCTGAGGCAAAGCTACCAGTCTAGGTCAGACACATTCCACTGACCCCGGCCCCAGGCCCAGGCCTGTCTGGGGTGGGCATTGCTGCCTGCTATCCAGGGAGGAGCTGGGCCCCTTGGCCTCCTGCCTCGGGGTCAGCAGCCACCAGCTGGTCTGGTTGGCTCTGGATTCTCTGGACTTTTTAACAAAGCGTGGTCACCTCGACCCTGTTCCCTTTTCCAAATCTTCCCTCATCTTTCTCTGTGAGGGGAGCCACCTGAGGCCGTGGAATCCAGCAGGCATGAGATGGACTGTGGTGCCTTTGGGCTGGGCAGATGAGATGTCCTATTTTCTCTCCAGGACTTGGAGGCAGGTAGAGATTGGGGAGCAGTGGGGATGGGTAGGGGCCCCAGATCCAATCTGGGAAACGAAGGCTGAGGCGAGTTCAGGACTCAGCAAGAGAGACAGACAGTAGAACTCCATTTGGGACACAGCTCAGTGATCCTGTGAGGTCTCTGTCCCAGTTCCTGGATCCTTTGCTGGAGACCCTGAGAGCAGTGTCACTTTGAGAGGGTTAGGTTTCAGATTCTGGTTGGTATTTAAGCAACCCAGGACACTTTAAACCTCCCACTGTCAGCCTAGACTGGAGGGGCCCACCTCATCCCATAGCACACACAGGAAACCAACTGATACCACCAGAAATGTATTCTTTGGCTCTCAGAGGTTTTTTGTTTTGTTTTGTTTTTTCAAAAATACAAATTAGCTGCCAACATTAAAAATCAAGACAGAATCACATGAAAATCTAGTACTCCAGCTTCTCTAAAAAAAATGTAGGACATCTGGCCACATTTTGCCAACATCTATCTGTCAATAATCAGTAATCACCTGGTGTTTGGTACAGCTGTTCTCTCTAGATGGGATCTAAAGTCCCCATTTCTTTGTGGCTCCACATTTCTTTTTCTTTTTTTCCTATACTGAGAATTAAATGCAGAGGTGCTTTACCATAAACTATATTCCCACCCTTTCTATTTTATTTTGAGACAGGGCCTGGCTAAGTTACAGAGGCTGTCCTCAAACTTGTAATCCTCCTGCCCCAGCCTCCTAAGTAGCTAGGTTTATAGCAGTTCCCACATTTCTTGATCATCTCCTGATACCTAGTTAGCTTCTCTTGTTTGGATTCTTTGTCTGGTCTCTGTGTGTGATTGGAGTTTGCAATCCCTACCTTAAAGTAGGTTCCCAAGTCTTGTGCCCTTTGGGTGTTTGGGGGGCCCAGTAATGTCTGTTTCTCCCCCTAGGATTGGGTCTGTCAACATTTGTTTCTGTCTCTCTACAGGCTGTCACTCAAGGTGGTCTCTTCTGCTGCCAGCAATTCAAAACATTCCCAGAATCACTCCCTATCCTGCCCCCAACCCCAGACTCCAGCCAAGCCTGTTCTTCCCCATATCCACCTGGTCTCATTCAGGACCTGGACTTCTCAAAAACCTGCCCTGGTCTCCAGCTTTCCTTTCCCACCCAGCACCCTGGGCTCACTTTTGGATAGGAAATAAACTCTTTTATTTTTGTAGTTGTTGGCTCTGGCTGTTTCTGGGGGTTGGTCCGAGAGCCCCAGGGCTTTGGAGGAACCAATCCAACAGTCACTCCTCACCATACCCCGGGGGCCTGTTGCTGTCTCTAGGAAGGGCAAAGGCGCCAGCCAATCCACTTGGCACCACATTCACGCCACCAGGGATCCCCAGGGATGAGGGAGAAACCTTAATGAGTCCCTAAGGGCCTGCTATACACTCTCCTTCCCACCACCCAGTCACAGTCACAAATAAACACACAGTATATGGGAGGGACAGTCCTGGGTCAGGCCCACTGCCAGCCTTGGAAAAGTAGGCTCAGAGGACTACCTACCTCTCCTGTATAAGGAACTATTATTGCAGGGCAGGGGAAGAGCCCCAACCTGCTAGGAATCCACTCAGCCTCATCTCCTCTTCCCTCCTAAGCCCTCTCTTTTCTCTCAGCTTTCACTTCTCTGATGATCACTGTTGAGGGGGGCAGGTTATGGATGTTATAAAAAAACAAGATGCGAGGGAGATAGTGGAATGAGATGGACATTATTACCCTATATACAGGTATGACTGCATGAATGGTGTGACTCTACATCATGTACAACCAGAGAAATGAAAAGTTGTGCTCCATTTGTGTAAAAAAAAAAAAAAAAATCAAAAAACAAAAAAAAACAAACAAAACCCAAGACACTCAGATGGAACAAGGTGTGGGCACAAACTTGTGGGGGGTTGTCCTAGTTCCATTCTCCAGCTCAGGCTCCAGAGTATGACTGTTTTAGCTAGGGTCATAGACACAATGGCCACCGTGTCTCGGGTGGGCTTTGGTTCCAAACAGATTTTGAGTAATGTCCCTGATGAAATGCAGAAGCAGAGGAGGCACTGGCCTATGTTGGGAGGGAGGGAGTGAACAGAAGCTGAAATGGTCCTAATCTGTATTGAGGGGAGCAGAAGAAGTAGAAATAGTCCTGATCTATATGGGGTAGGGGAGATGGGTTCTAGTCCATATTAATGGATGGAGAGTGCAGGGGCAAATGTTGTCTGTTTCTTTGTATTTGGCATCAGAGAAGAGCTGGTTCTGATTGGGCGTGGGGAGAGGCAGGAATCCTAGTGTGATCTGTGATCGGAAGCTAAGCTGGGCCAAAGTAGGAGGTTTTTATGCCTGCGAGGTGGCAGAAGCTCTCTCTTTGATCTCACCTAGTATTTTCCAGAAAACTTTTCCTATAAACTTCCATCGTCATTCCAGTCACTGAATGTTCCAAAATCGGATTCCTAGAGCTGACTTGACTGCAAAGTACGAACAGGGGTTTCTCCGGATTAGTGAGTGCATAGGGCTGGTACACGAGGCCTCTTGTACATTTTCATTCATAGCATGTTTCTCCTTTCCATCTGTCCTCTTCCAGTGCTCCACCATCCGCCTTCCCTCTGGGTGCCTGGAACCGGTTAACAGGCCTGGTCTGACTCCGCCCCGCCGGCAGCGGAATACACCCTAAGCCTAGGTCCCAGGCAGCCACCGGCTTCTCCCAGCGCCGCAAACTACAAGTCCCGCCACCTCTCGCGCTCGCCCTCCCTCCTCTCCCGCGGCCCCCTCCCGCGTCGCCTGTGGGTCGGCCATGAGTGCCTCCCATTGGTCTCCCCGCCCTGTCAGTCACTTGAGAGCATGGAGGGGCGGGGCGGAGGTGGAGATCCGGATCCGGAGCGGCTGAAAGGCGGAAGTGGAGGCCGGAGCCTGGGACACCGCCGGGGGGGAGAGGAGCGGAGTCTGTCCGAGCCCCGGCCCCAAGTAACGCCGCCGCCCCGGAGCCGCGGTGAGTGTGCCTGTCCCAGAACTATTGTCTCACCCGCGTTGAAGCCTCTCCCGGGCACCGCTTCCTCCCGCCCAACCCCAGCTTAAGGGGATACTGACCCCTCCCCCGACCCGTAGCCCCCTCTTAAGGGGCTCTCCAGGCGTCGGGCCAAAAGGGGAGCCCTTCTTTACTTCGCTTACCTGTCCTTCGCGTGGGCCTTAGGGAAATCTTTGCGGTTCTCCTCTGGCCTGTCCAGTTCAGTTATGGGAGAGAGGGACCTTAAGTTCCGCTCCCCCTGCTCCGAAAACTGGAGGGTCCTTGCCAGATATGAAGGAACCTGTCTCCCTTCTCTTTTAGAGGCAGCAGAAAGTGCTGTCTGTCGTCGTTTTCTTTCCCCGCCAACCCCCAAAGAACAGTTGTCTCAGCCCTGGAAGAATTTTATCTTGATTTCCTTTAGGCGGCTGGGGTGGGGTGGGGTGTGGAGGGGTGGTCTGAGTGAGACCGGTCCACACTCACAGAAGTATGTTGCGTTCCCACTGCTCCTTCCTTCCTCAAGCCAGAGTGAGCCAACCAGGACCTCAGCAGAGTTTGAATTCTGGGTCACTAATTAGGAATGAACTGTCTTCTGATTTTACTCCCTGGGCCCCCAGCCCTGTCCTCTGGTTATGTTGTTCTCTGGGTATTTCTCTCTCTTTTCCTGCCTCTGAAGAATTTAGCTGAGCTTTGCTCAATCCTAGTACAGATCACAGATCAGGGTGGATCTGCCCATTCATTATCTTCTCTCTCCCTTCCTCCTACCTCCTTGCTCCAGGCTCAGCCCTGTCTTCCCAGAGCATGTGAGTGGTTTCCAAGCTGCCTCAGAGGGACTGCTCCTCCTGGGACTGCTGTCTGCTGATCTGTAGGCAAGAGACTAAACATGAGGAGTCTGGAATTGAGGGTCCATCTCTTTGCCATTCTCACCTCCCCCCAACACACATAGACTACTCAGTGCAACAGGTCTGTGCCACACCAAAGTCTCTCTCTAATCCCTTTTGGGCTTGGACTTATTACAGAGGAGTAAGTTGAAATGACAGTGGCAGCTTTAGACTCTTAATGCACCAATTTTTTGTAGCCAAAGGACTTCTCATATATGCTAGAAACTGCTGATTCCCCCAACTATGTATCGTATTGCTATATGATCCTGTGTGTGAATTGACTGTGTCTCAAACCAAGCTGTAAGTTTCTTACATGACCAAAGTACAGACCAGAATACCTTAATGAGGGGTAGCCTTACTCTGAAGCCATGCCTGACCCTTGCTATTTACAGTGGAGGAAGGAAAGGAAAGCCAGTCAATCCTTAGGAATCGCTGTAGCTTGTCAGTAGCTGCCTTAACCATCCTTGGATACTACTTAAAAAGCTAAAGTTTTTTCCTTGACCTTTTTGACTATTTCTGGCTAGTTGCAAATGTCTAATTCTTATAATATTTGGAGCTTGACCTGTGATGCACTTATTTTTCTTTTTACTAGACAAACCATTTCTTATTAGGGTCAATAGTTGAGTTACAATCTCTATATCCTTGTGGCCTCACTAGAGACTCCCTCCATCAGCCTAGTTTCTCTGATCTAGTCAGCATGTGCCTCTGAGAGAGAGGGGCAGAGAGACTCTGCTAAACTTACCTCATCAGGAATGGAGCTCTTCAAGAGTCCTCAGACTCTGAAACAGGTTTTAGAAGGAGAAACTCTCCCTTTGAGAGAGACTAGAGCTCTGGGTGGTTATGCAGCTGCCTCTGGCATTCAGAACTTGTAGAATCCCAATAGATCTGACACTGTTGTGTAGGAGGAGACAGGCTCTGGTGGGATAGAAGCCCCTCCCTCCTTTCTGAGGCTGCTTCTCTCTTCCCCTCTTGCCTCTCACATCTAGTTGGCCTTTTTCTACCTTTGTGTTTGCTTATAGGGGGACTGTAACAACTAATATTTATAAATTATTGTAAAATTACAGAGTTCTTTTCACATACATTGCTCCTGAGTGACCTCGAGATAGGGGTGTGTGTGAGTGTCCTCACCTTAGAAATGATGCTCAAGGAACTTAAGCAGTTTGCCTAGACTGTATAGTTAGAAGTGGTTGGGCCAGGGCTTGGGATCATATCTGACCCCATCTTTGCTAATAGCAGGCCCTCTTCCCATCTGGTCTGCTTGTTAAATGAATGAACACGCAGGGTGAGCAAGCAGGGGCACAAGTGCATACTCTTTACCTTTAGCCTTCCTCATCACTGGCATTCTTCATTTGCTTCCATTTTCCTCCCCTACTTTTATTCCATCCTCCTGTCCTCTTTCTTGAACCTCTTCTGCTCTGCCTCTGGAGGGTATGACTGTTAGGAGTCCCAAGCCAGTACCCTTCAGGGCCCAAGAGTTTCCTGATGTCTGCATGCCATTAATTTCCTGGGAACGTGAGTGAAAGTCATGATGGCTAGAAAATGAAAGTAAAAGTGAATGGACCCGGGGGTCCCACTGGGCAAGGCTGAGGACTAGGGAACCAGCAGAGCTGGCCTGAGATTGGTCCTCTCATTTCCCTTTGGTGTTGCCTACTGTTTGCTCCTCTCACTAGAATTTACATGGAAATAGAATTAGGTTACAAATTTAAATTCATCCCCACCAAACAAATACTTCTTAAAACTTCCTTCCTGTAACTTTTTCCTAGTCAACAGTGGTGGTATGGTGGTATGAAAGGTGCTAGAGCTTAGGAGTTGGCCAGAACTGAATTCTCATCCTGACTCCCCTGCTTACCAGTTGTGTGACCTTAGGCTTGTTTCTTTACCTCATTGAGCCTGTTTCTTCCAATAAGACAGGAATACTAAATATCTTGCAAAATTAGAAACAAAGGGTAAGGGCTGGGGTTGTGGCTCAGTGGTAGAGTACTTGCCTAGCATTCACAAGGCACTGGGTTCGATCCTCAGCACCACATAAATGTAAAATAAAAATATTGTGTCCACCTAAAGCTAAAAAATAAATATTAAAAAAAAAGACAAAGGGTAAATGAGCTAGTCCAGTGCTGGATGTGGAACAGAAGCTCCCAAAATAGCAGTTGCCTCTGGCAGGTAGCTGGGATTTTGAAGTAACTCATCCCTAGAATTCTGATTTACTACTAGTACCAAATGTCTGCTATTATGGTTAGGACTTTGCTTGATAGTTTCACATATTGTCTCCTTATGTAGATATTGAATAGAACTAATGTGGGTTGCGTTCCCATTTTCCAGAAGAGAATGCTAAGGCAATCATTGCACTTCTCTCACTGGGATTCTCAGACCTCCTGAGTTCACCTGCTGTGAATGCTCAGAAGCACTGACTAGATAAGGTTTTGCATCTTTTAGAAACTTCAATCTTAAGTTATAAGCATTTTCATATTAAAGCATCCTGGATCTATTCTAGATTGGAATGCAAAGTTTGCATAAATTTAAGCTAAAACAGGAAACTTGAAGACAATATTTTGGAAGTAGCAGGTTGCTTGGGTTTGATTCTCAAATTCCTGAGATTTGTATTTCTCCTCCCCTGGCTCCAGTCAGGGCACTTCTGTTGGAGCTGCTTGAGAAGCAGTGCTTGAGGTAGGATGTCCCCAAATTCAAGTGATAATGCTTCCAAGAACTTTGGCAGAAGAGAATTGGAATATTTTTTGAAGGAGTCCTCTACATTTATAGCCTGGCAGTATAAGAAACTTATTTTCAGAGTAAATAGTCCCATCTCCTGTATACAGAGACAATAATATAAATTAAAGCTAAACTAAGCTTTGCTACTGTGTGTCAGTCACTCTTCTGGGCCTTAAGCATACACATTTTATCCTCATAACAACCCCAGGAAGTAGGATGTGTTTTTCATCCCCACCTTACAGTGGAGAACTACTGGGTAAGTAACAGAGGTAGGATTAGAATTGAGTGTATACTTAGATCACTATGCAACACAGCCTCTCCTTGCCGAATTTCTGGGCTGGATGTATACTGTTTCCTTTGGTTGGAAAGCTCTTGTCCATCTCATCTGCCTGGAAGCTGCTTCTCTCCACTTTATTCTCAAAGCTCAGCTTGCCTATCACTTCCTTAGTGAAGTTCTCCCAAGTCCCAAGGAGGTAAGGGCTTTTCTCCTCCATGGACTTTCTTTTTACTACTGTCTCCTGCTTCTGTTTACCTCCTTTTATGGTGTGTGAACCCTTTAAGGGCACAGATCTTCTACTTTATCTTGGTGTGGCCAGTATCCAGCATGGTACTCTGCATAGTAGACCCCCTATGGAGTCATTAAAAGGAAGGGCAGACATCCAAACCTGCCCTTGAGGCACATGCCTGCCCACTTCCTTCATCACACCCTTCATGATCTCACTTAACTTGGATGTGGTGAACCTGGGATCCAGATTTACATTCATCTGATTCTCAGCTTAAACTCCATCTTCAGTCCGTTCTCCAGAATGTTGCTCACAGATGTTCAGAGAGCAAACAGGTAAAAAAGGATTATCAGGACAGATGATGGGGGTTGGGCACGTCACAAACCAAATTTCCTCAGGGTAGAGCTCTCCAAATTTCCATTTCCGGTGTTGGGTTTAAATAGGAGAGGGTGGGTGTGGCTCTGGATCTGGTAGCAGCACAGAACATAGTGTACTTCTGCAGTTGTGTGTGGTGAGGCAGCACCGACCCAGGTCATCACTTAGCAAAGCTTGGTGCAAGTAAATTTCACTCTTGTCCACAGGTGCTATTCTGCATGTCTGCACAGAGCTTGATCTTGAGAGGCTGGTCTTAAGCAAGTGGTGGCAGGACTGGGAGTGTAGCTTGGTGGTAGGGTCTTGACTAGCCTGTGTGAGGCTTTAGATACCATACCTAGCATTGCAAAAAGAAAAGAGTGGTGGCAGCAGTAGGTGGTGGGAGCAGCTTCCCTTGAGTATTCCATGGGTGTGGCCTTTGGACTCCACACTCCTAAGTCTGTGGTGTTTGGTGTAATCCTTTGCTCACCTCTAGACTGTTGGTCTGGTTCCCACCAACCCTACTTTCTGCACATCCCTTTTACCCCTCCCCTTTGTCAAATTAACTCATCTTTAGGAATGTGTGTTTTTGATAACTGCTATCCTTGGATATCATTTTGTCACAAGATAAGCCACCACCCCTTTTTTGTTTGGTTTTCCCAGCAGGGGGAACTGAACCCAGGGGCACACAACCACTGAGTCCCCCAAAATAAAATATTTTGAGGTAGGGTCTTGTAGAGTTGCCCAGGCTATCCTGAAACTTTTCGATCCTCCTGCCTCAGGCTCCTTAATAACTGGAATCAGGTGTGTACATCCCTTTTAAAAAAATAAATAAATAAACTTTTTCTTTCAGAATAGTTGTAGAAGTTAGAAAGATAGTGCAGAGTTTTCTCACAAACCCCACATGCAGTTTCCCATTATTAGTATCTTGCATTAGCTCTGTACATTAAAGTCCATGTTTCATCTGGATCTTAGTTTTTATCTGTTGTCCTTTTTCTGTTCTAGGAGCCCACACTGCATTTAGTTGTTACATCTCCTTAAGCTCCCCTGAGCTGATAGTTTCTCAAAAGTTCCTTGTTTTTATGACCTTGGTAGTGTTAAGGAGTACTGGTCAGGTATCTTGTAGAATGTCTCATGATTGGGATTTGCTGATGTTTTCCTTATGATTGGACTGGGGTGGTTAGGAGTGTTTGGGAGAAGACTTTTGACCTAAAGTGCCATTTTCATCACCATCCCATCAAGGGCACATAGTCAATGTGACTTATCACGGCCTAGGTCAGCCTTGATCACTTTGGCTGAGGTGATGTTTGTCAGGTTTCTTCCCTGTGTTCACTGTAAAGTTAGCCCCTTCGCATCCTGCTGTATTTTTTGGAAGGACATCAGTACTTGTAGCCCACGCTTAAGGAGAGGGGAGTTAAGCCCTCCTCCTTATGGGTGGAGTAACTACATGAATTATTAAATTCTTCTAAACAAGAACTGTCTATTCTCCTTCATTTATTTTTTCAATTATTTATATATCAGTATTGATTCACAGATACTTATTTTACACTTTGATTTATAATACAATCCTGCTTTCTTTTATTGCTCACATTGTTCCAGCTTTGACCAATAGTTGCACTTCTAGCTGCCTTTAACCTACTCTATCACTGTGAGGTTTTTTGTTTTTGTTTTTTTCAGTATTTCCTTACTTTTTGGTATTGTAAGATTCTCTTGGGGGCTGGGGATGTGGCTCAAGTGGTAGCGCGCTCGCCTGGCATGCGTGCGGCCCGGGTTCGATCCTCAGCACCACATACAGACAAAGATGTTGTGTCTGCCAAATACTAAAAAAAAAATAAATAAATATTAAAAAAAAAAAAAGATTCTCTTTGTGTATTTCCTGCCCCAGCCCTAGAATCAGCTGACTTTCCAAAGCCATTACCTTTTTAGTGAACAGTTTCTCTAGTTTGCTGATACAGAGTTATGTGAATGGGTTCAAGTTGTTCCTTCTTGTGATGGTTAGTCATAGTCACTGGAGACTCCAGAGAGTGGTAAGGTAGAAAGGTACCTGGGAATACTGTGAGAATCAACTCCAGTCCTGGCAGTTGGTCCCTCCAGCAGGCTGTCGCTCCTCTGCTCACATATATCCTTCTCCTTGTACCCGAGTCTGATGCTGCATCTGATCCAAAAATGGTCAGATGTGGTATTTACTTTGGAGTTTACTATCCAGTTGGGAAGAGAACGTGTGAGGATATATAATAATTCTCTATTTCAAGTACTAAGCTCTCCAGCCAAACCTTCCTACATTCTAGGTCTGAGATTCCATATGAAATTCCACGTTCTAGACCCTTTTGCTGCCATTCAAAAACAGACCTCCCCTTTGGGAGGGTTTGTGCAGTGTTGTGGCTCCAGGCAGGCTCAGGGCAGGCTGTCACTTTGAGCTGTGATCCTGAATCATTGAATAGCTTAAATCCTTCTGTTGTACCGTCACCCTCTGAAGATGTGTAACTTGAGCCTACTGGAACACTAACTCCAGATCTTAACAGGAGTTGGTTTACAAACCTCTTGCCTTCTATTCATAGCTCTGTGTGTGTCCCCTTCAGGTGGCTCTGTCAGAAGCGTCCCAGGCATGGAGGAGGGCGTGGGTGGCCTCTCTCACCCTGGCTGTTCTCCTAGTCATCAAATTGCTCTGTGAGCTGCTCAGACTGCTGTGGTGATGAATGACGCCAATTTCCAAACCTCGAGCGTTTTAGCCTAGTTTTTAAAAGGAACTCTGGTTTCTTCGTCAGCTGCCCTATTCTTCTCCCCCCTTCCCCCCCGCCCTGCAACTGAACTACTTCTTCCTTTTCCTGAAAGAAAGAGGCTTTGAGATGGAAGGAAGGGCACTGGGGCTCAAGATGCTTTGTGTGGTGGTCCCCCCCCCCTTTTTTTAAAGGGGGTCATGATTTGCCTGGTTGGGGGCTTCAACTCAGTACTGATTTGTCAAGTGATGGTGGTTCCCTCCTCTGTTCTTGTGGCCTTTGGGGTGTATCCAGAGAATTCAAGATTGAGTTGTTGACAGGATACTGGATCTTCTAGAAAACTGGTGAAAGACGTCCTATTCCACATTCTCTTCAAAGGAGGACCACTGAAGAATGGGGTCCAGGGAAACTGGAGGTGAAAGGAATGTGGAAGGATGTCTGAACATGAGGATGGAGATATCCACTTGCTTCACAGGGACTGGGAGGCAGGGTTGCCCCTGGCCGGCGAGCACTACTGAGTGCTGCTGTAGCCCCCTCTGCTAAGAGCACCATCTTCCCAGCAACCCTGGGAGGCCAGGGTGCTGGTCTCTCCATTTTTTAGGTGCTTTCAGTGACACAACACAAGTCCAGCCTGGTGGCTTCAGCACTTGAGATGAAGTTTGTCTGACGATACTCTTAACCCCTGTGTGTCAGGGCCTGAGAAGTTGTGCAAGAGTAAGTGAGGCATCTTCTCAGCTGACCTGTGGCTTCCCTGGAGGGTCCAAGTTGGCAAATGGACATGTATGTAAGCCCTCAGCTGCCCCCTCTACTCTACCCAGGCCTCCCTGTATCACCTGCTCAGTTCACCATGTTTATGAGCAGCCACAGTGTGTCAGGCTTGATGTTATTTTCTGTTAAAACAAGAAAAACCTACAGTCCAGCCTCTGGGGATTTTGTATTGTGGGTCCTTTTCATGCAATAGTACCCTTAGGTTCTTTTGCCTTCTCACTTTCAACCCAAGTTCTCCCAGCTTTGATCACCTACAGGAATCTTATGAAAATTTGGGGCCATGGAAGCAGAAGTATGATTCATTCATCAAATCTTGTTTAGACCCATTCAATGCCTGATTTTTTTACCTGGCACCATTTCTACATTTTGTTCAGCCAAAATTAAGAAAGAAGAGTATGTCAGAAATAATGTTCTTTGGTGTCCAGGCTTCTGAGAGCAGCCGTTGTCCCTCTGATCTCTGAACTTTTTGACCTTGTTAGCTGGGCAGCCTCTGACCACAGTGTGTGTGGTGTCTGAGCAAGAGAAATTTGGCTTGCTGGGATCTGATACCTGATTCTTTTCCCCTTGCTTTCCTCCCAAACTTTACCTCAGCTCTCTGTGGAGGAGCTCAGGGTGAAACAAAGAGGGCAGTGATTTAATTAAGCAAGCTTGCTTTTGTTGTTTGTAAAGACAGGAATGGTTTGTGAGAGGTATCAGTTGTTAGTGTGAGTGGCTGGGGGAACAGGTGCTGCCAGTGACCCTGGCTTTCAGCAAAGGTTCTTGGAGTCCTGCTGGGCCTGGAGTGCCAGTAATAGTGGCAGCTGTCCTGTTGGCACTCCTGGCCCTTGCAGAGGCCCTCCCAAGACAGGGGAAGACAAGCTGTGCACTGAGGAGATTCCAATTAGGAATGTCCCAAGTAGTGACTGCACAAGCAAAACAGATACAAGTTCATTGTGAGAATTGTGGATCAGCAGGAATCCCACATCCATCCTGATGGGCATCTAGATGATGCATTGCCCATCCTGGGACAACAGCAAGTGTGTGTTGGAGCCAGGGAAGCGCCTTGGCCCGTTTTCTTAGCATCTCATCTGGCACTGGCAGGGGAAGAGCTAGCTGGCGAGTACAAGTTACCGTGCAGCTGCAGTCCCATTCTCCCCACCCCCGCCCCGTGCCCTGTGCCTGGACATGTGTGGACATTGTGCTGTGGAAAGTGCCACATTTCAAGTTGAGCTTGTGTTTGGGGCAGAGAATCTACCACAGCCAGACTGTCTAAGGTGTGCAGAGTTGGAGACCTCATTAGGGATAATTGTCTCAGGAGCGTCTCAGAAATCAGTAGGTAGGACAAATGATCCTTGACTGGTACAGCTGTGACGGTCACCTGCCTATCAGACTGCTTTGCTGTACTGCCATCCAAGCCTCTGGATCCTCTGCTGGTCTACAGTGCCCATGACTGAGGATCATCGAGCTGCCCATGAACCATGGGGCCCTTCCTGGGCAGTATGGGCAGACCACACTGACCAAGCCTCGTCAGCACATGCATGAGAGGGAGCAGGCACTGGAGGTTTCCATCCTCGCCTGAAAGTTACCGCTGACTCTGCCTCTCTGGGCCTCTCCAGGGAACCCAGCTGCTATGTTCAGCTGAGAAAGCAGCTTGGAGATCAAGAAAGGATTTCTTGGAGTTCTTGCTAGAGCAGGAAGCTGGGGGTTGCTGCCTCAGGGGTGGTTTCTACCTAACTCAGCTTAGGATCTGTCTGGAGAGATCCAACATGCCTTTTACACTAGGAAAATGGCTATGAGAGCTGGCTGTACTCCATCCTGGCTAATTCCTGGCAAAGCTCCAGGTTCATTCTAGACATTTGGTGATGTGTTTCCAGGGTTTACACCCCTTGGTACCCCTGCACACTGGCCCCTTTTGCTGGTGTTGGAGGAATTGGGGGTCTGGGCTGGGCCTCTCCGGAACTCCCGGGGGCCTCACTGTGATGTGGAAGTCTAGACACTCAGCCTCAGAAGTCTTATCATTAAAAGGGGAATGAATTGGGGGCTGAGGTTGTAGCTCAGTGGTAAAGTGCTTGCCTCACATATGTGAGGCACTGGGTTTGAGCCTCAGCACCATATATAAATAAATATAGGTATTGTGTCCATCCACAACTTAAAAAAAAATTTTAAAAACGTAGGGGTGGAATGAATTGGAACTAATCCCAGTCAAGGGAGTTGAGTAGGCTGGGGGGGAGGTTCAAGAGCCTGTCCTAGTTGTAGGGGACCCAACTCACCTTGAGTGTCCCTTCTTGAGTGTTACTTCCCTTACCCCAGAAAGAGTCCTTCTGTGGCTTTGTAAAGGCAGCACCCCTTTCTTCTCTTGCTGCCTCCTCCCCTGAGCCTATTGCTTACTGGTGTGAGGAGTGAGTCCCAGCTCCCATTAGAGTCCTCGCTGGATCTCAACCTGGGCTGTTAAACCTCTGGCCTCCGGAACCAAACTTCTGCTACACTCTCCAGGTGAGATGCAGGCCCTGTGTGTAGCAGTGCCACAGTCATGCTTATGCAGGAGGGTGCCACTGTCTTTGATTCTACCCCTTTAGCCCCTAAACCTTTTTCTCTTCTGTAGATACTCTTGACTGGTGGGGGAGCAGAAAGCATCACAATGTAACCTCTTTCTCCTCCTTGAAAAAGACAATAAATATTAGCGCTTTTTTGTTTTGTTTTGTTTTCAGGAAACAATTGTAAAATTCTTCAGCCCACAGTTAAATCCAAAAATATATATGCAATAATCATATTTTTATGGTAATCCCATTATCTTGTCCATTACTTTTAACATTTGGGTACCTTTGTTCTCTTTGGGTCATCTAATTTAGGCATCATCTTTTTTATTATCTTTAATATTATTCTATATCTTTTCATACTAAAGAGGAGGCAGAAAATATTTTATATGCAGGGAAGCTAGAATAGATTAGTATCAATTCTAAGCTTTAATTTTTATTGTTATATGCAAAATTCTATACCATTAGCATTTTTTAACCTCTTATTAACATGTAGCTTACATATATACAAGTTAAGTTCACTTTTCTTTTTTTCCCAGTACTAGGAATTGAACCTAAGAGCATTCTACCTCTGAAATACATCCCCAGCCCTTTTATTTAATTTTTAATTTTGATACAGGGTCTAAGATGATAAGTTGCTGAGGCTGGCCTTGAACTTACAATCCTCCTGCCTCAGCCTCTTGAGTAGCTGAAATTACAGGTATAGGCCATTGCAGTTCAGCCAAGAATTTACAGATCTTAAGTGTACAGCTTGATGGATTTTTGCATTTGTTTGCATCCTCTAAAGTCAAGATACAGAACCTTTCCATTCATCAGAATGGATTTTTTTGTTTTATTTGTTTTTAGTTTGATAGAAATGCGTGTTTCCCTGCTAGAAGCAGTATTTTACAAAGTATCCATAGAAAGTCAAATTCCCATCTACTAAGATTTAATTCTTAGTAGATGTAGTAATAGACATTGTTAATGTTCTTGGGGGCTTTCTCTGTATTTCTGATAGGGGAGCCTTGCCTGAGTTATGAATCTTGGGCTTGGGCTCTGCCACCAACTGGCTGTGTGACCTTGATTATGTCACCTTGCCTCACTTTCATTTCCTTTTCTGTAATTGGCAAGGATAGGATTAGGTCTTTAAGACCCTTTTGAGCTCCTTCAACCAATGAGTCAAAGCTAGTTAATTAGCCGGTAGTCTAATACTCTTACCACTTGTTGGAACCTTACCCTCAGCCTAATACTATGCTAAACACTATGTGTTGTTTCATTTAACCTTTACAACAACCCAGTGCAATTAGTATTAAATAATATCATTTTGTCGATAAGAAGCCATCCCTTGTATGACTTGGCCAGGGTCACACAAATGAGCAACAGTGAAGCCAGGACTTGAAACAAATCAGGTGTAGCCTCCCAAGTATCCTGCTGGTTGGGTGTGTGGATACCTAAGATGGCTTCTGTTGCCTCAGAGTTTTCTTACCTTTGCGTCTGTGACCAGCTAGAAGCCAGGGTCGTCCTACTGGGAGGCTCTCCTCTCTTTCTGTGTGCCGGCAGTGGTGGTATTCCTTTGCATGGAAGAGCTGTGGTCTTAAGTCTATAGGTCAGTGATCTTCAGCTAATCTGAGCCTTTGGAGCATTTGCAGAACCTTGGCTCCATTTAGTTTCCTTTTAATATTGCCTTTGAACCTCTCTGCCTCTCCCTCTATATCCTGTGTTTCCTTTTCTATAAACTAACAAGTTTGCTTCTGCTGTGGCCTTCTCTAGCTCCATGTTACGTGTTAAATATTTTCAGGAATGCTTTTTCCTGGAGGAAAGTATAGCTGAAGTTGCTGACAAGAATGACCTCCAGGGGGCCCTGGGTGGGTCACTGGTTCTCAAGCTACCCTCAGCTAACCTTGAGAGAGTCTCCACCCACCCTCTGGTCAACAGTCTGGTTTCCCTAATCAGTTCACTATCCAGGCAGTGTTGGCTTTCTGAGTTAGAGGAAGTCTCTTAAGCAAACAGGAAGCACAAGAGACACCCATCAGCTGGAATTGCTCACCCTTTTACCAGGAAGGATAAAAAGTATGTAGTGGTAGGGCTGGGGCTCAGCGGTATCGCACTTGCCTGGCATGTGTGAGTCATTGGGTTCGATTCTCAGCACCACATATAAATAAATAAAATAAAGTTCTATCAACAACTAAAAAGAGGGCTGGGGTTGTGGCTCAGCGGTAAAACCCTTGCCTAGCAAGTGCAAGGCCCTGGGTTCGATCCTCAGCACCACATAAAGATAAATAAAATAAAGTATTGTGTCCGACTACAACTCAAATAAATATTTTAAAAAAAAACCAACTAAAAAGATATTTTAAAAATAGTGGGTGACTTCATAGATTATGGAAAGGTGAAAATTTCTTTTTATCTTTTTAGTACTGGGATTGAACTCAGGGGTTCTCAACCACTGAGCCATATCCTCAGCCCCTTTTTAAATATTTTATTTAGAAACAGGGTCTGGCTAAGTTTCTGAGACTGGCTTTGAATTCCAGATCTTCCTGCCTCAGGCTCCCGAGCTGCTGGGATTACAGGTATGCGCCACTGTGCTTCGCAAAAGGTGATTATTTCTAATGGAGACTGGGGACGGGTGACTTTCCAGCAGTATCTGGTGTCTTGAAGACTTCATTGTTGAGTGAAATCAAGACCCCACCCCAATCTGATGCCATGTATTGTCCTTGACACTGATCAGAGTGCCTTTCTATCCTGGATTACATATTTCTTTATCAAAGCTCTCAATACTTAAATCAGCTACTTAAGATCACTTGGGGAACTTATTTTAAAAACATCGAGTTCTTGCCAGGCTTGGTGTAATTCCAGTAACTCAGAGAGCTGAGGCAGGAGGATCTCAAAAAATAAAAAGGTCTGGGGTTGTAGCTCAGTAGTAAAGTGCCCCTCGGTTAAGCCCCAAGAATTAATGGATGAGCCAGGTGTGGTGGCACATGCCTATAATCCCAGCTGCTTGGGAGGCTAAGGCAGGAGGATCTTGAGTTCAAAGCCAGCCTCAGCAATTCAGCAAGGCCCTGAATAACTCAGGGAAACCCTGTCTCTAAATAAAATACAAAAAAGGCTAGGAATATATGTTCCTCAGTGGTTAAGCACTCCTGGGTTCAATACCTGGTATCCATCTCCCTACCCAAAAAATGGATGGATAGATGAAAGAAAGAAAGCACTGGGTTCTGGACTCTTTCTCTAGAGTGACCAGTTTAGTTGGCCAGTGTTTTTTTCTGAACACTCTGGGTGATTCTGATGAAAAAAGTTTAAAAAGCACTGATCAAAGTACTTCTAGTGTCCAAAGTACAGAAAACTCCAGAGCATGAAAGAACAATATCCTACTATTTCTTCTTTTCTTTCTCTAGTCACTCTCATCCCCAGAGCAGCCTGTGCATAGAACCAGTGTTTAGGAGTTCATATCCCTTCTGCCCTCTCACATGCACCATTGGAAAAGACACCCTGAATAGGGTACCCCTAAGTCCTTGCACTCTGTCGCTTTTCTTGTGGAAGATGTGAGAATGGGACTGGTGCCCATTCGCAGGGGCTGCTGAACCAACCAGGATTCTGTTTAGAGGGTAGGGAAGTGGGGCACAACAAGGAGAGTCTTGCTGTAGGCCTGATGCTCAGTTGCTACCATTATACTTGGAGGAGGGGAGAGATCTTTGGCCCCTTCTGTGTCTTATAGGCAACTTTGACTATGCCTTTAGGTCTTTAGGAGAATTTGACTTTTGACTCTAAGACTACTTTTACTATGTCATTTTAAAAAACTGCTTTAAAAACTTGAGTTGTAACAATAGGTAATTTTTACCATGAGTTCAAGAGCAAAGATTTCTATTCTCGGGAGGCAGGACAGCTCAGTATGTGAGTATGAATTCCTTCACCTTTGCTACCTGGCAGAGAAATGTCTTCAGTTTCCCAATCTTGGGAAAGAAGGGCTAAGGCTTCCTGGGGCCCTGGGTCTGACCTTTACCTGACTTAATTACCCTCATATCTCCAGGTCCCCATTGGCAAAGTCATCTTCCTTAGTGCTTTATTGTCTAAAAAGGTTGGACACCACTGCTCATGTGATCAGTAAGTGGGGCCAGGAAAACCATGAGGCAGCAGACTGTAAAAAAATGCTGGGTCTGCCAAGTGTGGTGGCATATGCCTATAATCCCAGGGACCTGGGAGGCTGAGGCAGGAAGATTACCAGTTTGAGGCAAGAATTTAGCAAGACCCTCAGCAATTCAGCAAGAGTATCTCAAAAAAGAATTTAAGGACTGGGGATATAGCTTAGTGATAAAGCGCCCCTGGGCTCAATCCCCAGTACCCGTCCCCAACCACCAAAAAATAAAAAAAGAGCGTGCTCAGGTGTCTCTGGAAGGCAGGATCAGTGTGAGCAGGAAGAACATGTCAACAGTCAGTTTATGGCAGATGGAGCCTGTCTTGGTTCCCCGGGGAGGCCTGAGTCTGTTAACCAGTAGTCTTAGAGAAAGTATTATAATTGATCATGTCAATGTTATTAGCTGCTGATGATTCAACAATACATGTACAAGACTCTCGGTAGATGCTTTCATTAACCCTTATCCTTGTCTTGTCACTAATAGCACTAGTGAGACTCAGCTCAAATGACTTCTATGAGGTGGCCCAGAAGTGGCAGGAGACAAGTCACATCCTGTAGTGTGCAAAGCTAGTGCCTGTATCCATTGCTTAGTGCCAGTTGCTCTAACCCTTGCTGAGCTTCAGTGGCACTTGAGGATAGTGGGCTCTCCAGGGACCAGACGTACAAATAGCTTTGTTATATAGATGAGGTTGAGAATCACTGCATGAGACTTGCTTTTCTTTCCCTCAGGCTTGTTAAAAAATCACATTCTATCTGGACAGGTTTGGAAATGTGCTACCTCTGTTTTTCTCAGCTTGTAGGTGCTGGTTGCTCCCTAGCTGCTTTAGTTTTTTTTAGAATTAGGGACTTAATTTCCTGTTTCCCTTGCCCCACTCCTTCATACCTGGTCTAGAACCCAGCCACATTACATTGCCCAGATAGGGCTATGTGTCATGAGCATGCATGGTAATAACCAGCTGTTGCTATTGCTGTGTCTGACCTAGGATGTCTCCTCCCACTATTTGGGAGTACTCAGGGACTGCAAAATCACTCTGATTGCCACCAAGCCAAACCTGGCTAGGCCAGCAAAAGTACTGTCCCAAAAAGAGTCTCATTCACTCTGCAACTCAAAACCAGAACAGAGTGGAAGTTGCCTTCATTGTTCTTCCACAGCGGGAAGAATGGCGGGTGATAACAAATGAGTTTGTATGAGCAGCAACCTAAGTTTGCATCTAGGCTCTCTTACTTGTATGCTGTGTGTGACCTTGAGCAGGGCATTTAGTATCTGAGTATCAAGTTATTTATCTCAAAAATAAGAGATCCTTTAAAGCTTAAAGGAGATAATAGTTGTGCAGTTATTCAGTAAATGTTATCTGTCTTTAAAAATGATTTCATTTAGTAAGTGCTTCTTGAGTTCCTAGAACTTCTGTAAGCCTGATGAAGACCTGCCTGGCTGTTGATTGGGGTGGAATGAGAAAGGATCTTATCTGTGATATATTTAAATGGCATTTCTGGTTACCAATTGAGCCCCCCCCCATACTTCCTTCCTTGAACTTTTGGGGAAGACATGGCCCCATTTCAAAGCTCTTTACCTTTGGTACTGTTCAGAAAGGAAACTTGTTCCTGGTTAGTGAATCACTCTTCCTGAAGCTCACTTTTTAAATGAGTCGCTGGGAGAACTCCAATGTGGAAACGATTTGAGGCTGAAAAAAAGCCAGCTCTTTGCTATCAGCTGTTTGCACAGGCATAGATCATATGCTTCCCATGGAAATGTCCTGTTCATCCACACCTATCCCTTGACTCTAAGGGAATATGCTCCCCTTCCCAGGGGCAGGTCAGGGCTTTCCCTGACCCTTTCTCTCCTCTCTGGACTCCATTTTGCAAAGGGCATCTAATAAAAACTTTTGCAGGTCCAAACACTGAAACGAACTTAACAGCTACTCAGAGTTCTCATTTATAAAATATTCTCAGTGTGTTTGGGTACAAGTCTTCTAGAGACTTCTGGAGTTAGGTTTCTCATCTTTCTTTGCAGTTCCAAAGTTTATAAAAAGTTTGTGCCTCTGAAGCTGTCACTCAAGAGTGATTGCTCACTGAGTGACTGTCAGGGCTAGAATACCAGCTGCTGACCTGTGGGAGCAGGTTTTGTTGTCCCTTGTTTGCCTCCACCCCTCTTGCCTTCCCCTTGTTCTTTCTGTGTGTCAACCCCTGCCTCTGCCAATAGAGAATGAAATTGAGGTCTCTATTTAAAAGGGAAAGCTGGCAGTTGGCTGCCAGCAGAGCATTGGCTTTGGTATGTTTTGTTTTCGTGTGTGTTTTGTTTTTTAATGTGTGTGTGAGACTCCTGGCCCATCAAGAATGAGAGGACTGGGGAAACAGGCTCTCAATGAGAGAATGAGGGGAAACATTGCTTTGATTCCAGTGCACAGAGGTTCATAGTCCACCTCAGACCGAGAGAATGGCTCATTCTGGAGAACATTGGCTGTTTTGATAACAACTTGCACTGTTAGGCCCTGGTCCTGAATGCCCATCTGGTGGCTGAGCACCTTATGTGACACACTTTCTACCTACACTCCTTGTACTCTCCCTCATCTGCCACACCATCTACTTGGCTCTGCACAGAGCAGGCTGTGGTCTTATTAACATCCCAAAGAGCTTGTTGACTTGAGTCATCCAGCTGCCATAGGTGGCCTAGTGAGGTGTTGTCCTGACTCTGGGCTGAAGGGCTGGGATTAATGGGAAGGGAGGCAGTTAGCTGAGTCATCAGGAAGGGCAGGAGAATGACCTGTAATTTAGGAAGGGCTCGCTAGTCTCAGAACTAACCCCATGCCTCTTATTTCTCCCCTGCAGTTGGAGGCCCCCTCCCCACTAAGTGCCTCCTTGCCTAGCACCGGCCCCCATCCCCACGCTCACTGGTACTACTTCGGCGGGACGGGCCATGGCGGGTCGGGGAGGAGCAGCACGGCCCAACGGACCAGCCGCTGGGAACAAGATTTGTCAGTTTAAGCTGGTTCTGCTAGGGGAGTCTGCAGTGGGCAAATCCAGTCTCGTCCTCCGCTTTGTCAAGGGACAATTCCATGAGTATCAGGAGAGCACAATTGGAGGTGAGTGGACCCAGGGAAATGGGATACCTCAGAGAGGCCAAAGAAATGCCTTGGCCTAGATAGGAGAAGCTGATTCCACACAGAGACTAAATATGTCTGAGATTGCAGCACCTCTTTCTCATTAGCCCCTAGAATTGAATCTAGTAGCTAGACTCCATGTCATGACTAGTAGGAGTTACCTGGGTTCAGCTTCTTTTTTATTGTGTGGCCTTGGCTGAGCCTTTTCCGCTGACCTGGACTCAGGGAAGGAGAAGCTAGCTCTGGATCTATGAGGTTCTTCTTACTAAAAGGAGCAATGTATCTGCCCTGGCCCCTCCTGCTTTCCAGATGGGAATGGCTGGTGAGTCAGCTGGTAATAGGTTGGCATTGCTGAAGTTGAAGTTTACCCTCTGTGGAGCTCAGTGCATATTGTCGATTCCCCATTGGTCAGTATTTAGGTTGCGAGTTAGGGTCTGGACTCAGCCTCTCACCTGAGTGGTCACTGTAAACTTGAAGCCAGGATTAGCCTTGGACTTGAGTCACCCTTTCTCTGCTCTCTTGGGTGGTAGGAAATTTCCAGGCAGCTGGAAACAAAATGAGCCATGTCAGCAGTCTTCCTGCTGCCCCTTCAGCATTCATCCAGAGCTGGAAAGGGGGAAGTGGGGCAGTGCCCAAGGCCCTTAGTAGGTGGGGGAGGGCAGACATTGAAAACAGCTTTCTACACAGAGCTGTCTGGGATCCTGTGCTGTGTCCAGGCTGTCTATTCTAGCACTGAGTATCCTCCTTTGAAGCATATGCATAAGTGCTTCACGTTCCCCTGTTAGGTTCCCTGTGTTCCCTGAACATCAAGCCACAGGGTACTGAAATGGCTCTGGGTCCAAGCTGGGGGCAGTGGCTATCTGGAGTGTCTGGAAGTGCCCATCTGAACAGTTGGCTTCTGAGTACCAAAGCCTAGAAAATATGTAGGGGTAGCTTCTAACCCATCCTTGCCTGGTGACACTACCTTCTCTCTTACAGCGGCCTTCCTTACACAGACTGTCTGCTTGGACGACACAACAGTCAAGTTTGAGATCTGGGACACAGCTGGACAGGAGCGGTATCACAGCCTGGCCCCCATGTACTACCGGGGGGCCCAGGCTGCCATCGTGGTCTATGACATCACCAACACAGTAAAGATTTTCTCTTCTTCCTTGCCTTCATCTTTTTTTATTTTTTATTTTTATTATTATTATTTTTTTTAGTTGTTGATGGACCTTTATTTATTCATTTACTTATATGCAGTGCTGAAAATCGAACCCAGTGCCTCACATATGCTAGGCAAGTGCTCTACCACTGAGCCACAACCCTAGCCCTGCCCTCATCTTGAAACCCCAGGAATTGGCTATAAATGCCCCCATTTCAGGCCTTTTGGCCCTCTGTTCTTGGGTGGGATGTGGGCAGATTTCCTCTGTTAATTAGGGACATCTCATCAGAATCTTTAGGGGTGGCATCTTAGATAACTTGGCTCTGCCAGCTTGAGCTTCACTCATGAGTGGCACTGGGCAGAATGCCTCCTCTGTCTCTGACATTTTGACCCTGTCTCCTCAGGATACATTTGCACGGGCCAAGAACTGGGTGAAGGAGTTACAGAGGCAGGCCAGCCCCAACATCGTCATTGCACTCGCGGGTAACAAGGCAGACCTGGCCAGCAAGAGAGCCGTGGAGTTCCAGGTGGGGAAATGACCGGACTTGGGGATGTGTGAGCCAGCTCCATCAGGCCTCCCTGGGTTGTTCAGGGGCTGTATAAAGGGCCACACAAGGACCAGCACGCAGCTTTCATCTCCTTTCCTCCATGGCTCAACCTTGGGCCTTGGAGGAACTGCCACCTGCCTCTCCCTTGTCCTTTTTCTTTGGTGATGGGTGTGTTTGTGAATGAGTGAAGCTTCTTATTTCATCTTAAGAACTGAGTTTCCTGATAAAGAAGTCCTCTTTTCATATAATATGTGTACACAGTAAAATTTATATATTCACTCTCTTTTCTCCTTAGAAACTCAGCCTTTCTTCCCTGAAGTTCCCCAGTTTTTCTTTCCAGAAATGTCCATATGTTTGTGAATCTCTTTCTTTACATAGATGGGAGTATGCTATACATACTGTGTTTTCTAATTTCTCTTTGGGCCAGGTCCTAATTGATGGGCTTCTAGGTAGTTTGTAATAACTTCTGGTAGTTTGTAATGACAAGTAGCATCCTCATACTTTGGTGCTTTTGCCCAAATGTGCAAGTGTATTTGTAAGATAACTTCCTAGAAGTATGTCCAAGCCTGGTGATTTTGAAGGGCAAGAATGCAGAATGGACCTAGGGAAGCTAGAGTAAGGCATCTGCTTATACTGGTGAGCTACGATGCTATGTGGAATAAGAGGGCCGGGAGTGTGGAGCAGACACCTCAGGGCGAACCTGGAGCAGGAGAGCTTAGTCCTAAAAACCCTGCATTTGTCCAGTCAGTCTTTATTGTACGTAAAGACTGTGAACAGTGAAGATTTTATCTGGGGCCCTGTTAGCCCCTGCTAACATTTCCTTTCCATCCTCTTTCTGGCCTCTGTCGGGAATCAGGAAGCACAGGCCTATGCAGATGACAACAGTTTGCTGTTCATGGAGACATCAGCAAAGACTGCAATGAACGTGAATGAAATTTTCATGGCAATAGGTAAGTTGCCTCTTGTCCCCTTCCCACCATCACCAAAGGCATGTTGCTTATGTGCTATTCTCTAGTGGGTCTGTGGGGTCCCTTCAACAGAACTTGCACTTTTTTTTTAACGTTCTGATAAACTCATTGTCTTTTCCATCTGACTCCCACACGTAAGAGAACTGAGCACTGTCTGAAGCCCAAGGCAAAGTTTGAACATTTTACTTCCTGACTCTTCACTTGCCACCCATTTCAGAGCCTGCCATTGCTGTCCTTTACCCCTTCTTAGGATTTTTTAGCTCACTTGACTCAGGAGTCATCCTGCCTGGGTTCATTCCTGGCTCTACCACTAATGAGCTCTATGGTATTTAACTTCTCTTATGCCTCAGTTTTCTGAAACACTCAAAATGTACTTTGTGACAGCAGTCCTCCATTTGTTAGCACTGATTAGTAGGTAAGGACCAGACTGCTCCAGTGCAGTTGGCAGAGAGTATTGGGGTGGCCCTACTGCTACATTTTCTCTCTCTCAAACAGCTAAGAAGCTTCCCAAGAATGAGCCTCAGAATGCAGCTGGTGCTGCAGGCGGGACCCGAGGGGTGAACCTCCAGGAGAACAACCCAGCCAGCCGGAGCCAGTGCTGCAGCAACTGAGCCCCCCTTGCCTGCCACTGCCCCCACCTCCTCCGCCTGAATGACCCGACTGGAATCCACTCTAACCAATCGCACTTAACGACTCGGGACACCACCGGGGGCAGGGGAGGGGTCCACCATGATTTCTCCGTATAACTTTGATCCTAGGCCGGAGGGAGTTATTCCACCTGCACCTTTCTGTACAAATACTAATTCAATTTTAAGTCTTAAGTCACTTTTTTAATATATATGATCTTCTGCTCTTCCCACTTCCCCCGTTTCTACTATACTCTCCAGTTTGTCCTTTGCTGGTAGTAGCCACATGCTCTTGCCCCCCACCCCCTTGTCTGTGGGGTCGGGGCTTGGAACAGTTACCCCTCCCTTCCCTTCCCTTCCCTCTTGCTGAAGAGCAGCCTTAGCAAGAGCATCCACATCCTTACCTTGTTGGGAGTGGTCTTAGTCTGGGGTGGTGGGCAGGCCCTGGGCTGGGAAGGGGACAGGCAGCTCTGCCCTCGGCTGGCTGTCATCAGGCTGCAGCCTCCTTCCCACCCAACTCCCAGCTGGGAGAGAAACCGCAGCATTACCACAGCATCATTGTGACAGCCACGCATCCATTGCCCATGACCCCTCCACCCTCGGTCACCTGACCTCTGGCTCTGAGCCCTGTTCTGACCAAATCACGATGATGAGTATTTGGGGGTGGGTGGGTAAGGGGGGGGAGTGGGAGGGGATGGAACCAACTTTTTCTGTATTTTGTATTGTATGTTTTCTTCAACATGTAACCAATCAGTATCTTGTCAATATAGTCAGCCGATCGATGGACCTCACACTTGTCTTCCTCGTCTTTCTCTGGCAGAGTTTATCAGACCATGTCCTTTCTAGTTCACTAAATTTAAAATGAACCACTGAATCTTGCTAAACAAAAGCTTCCCCCCTAACGTGAGGGGATGCTGGTGGTCATGGTAACCAAGAGAAAGAGGTTCTTGCTGTTAGCTCTGATGGGTAGCGGGTGGAATAGGACTGACTTGGGGCTGACCATGTTTGAAGTTAAGGGTCCTGCATTTGCCTCTAAACCATCCCCTGGCCTATCCCCCACCAGCTTACATTGGGGGATATATAGCTTGGGTTGAAAAAAAAAATCTTTGGACTCTGAAACACCAGAAACAACCTCTGTGTTGTTTTTTTGTTTTTGTTTTCTTGTTGTTGTTGGCTTATACCAAGCCTGTGAGGGATGGATCCTTTCAGGACTGGACAAGAGGCCAAGTCTGCAGCCCCTTGCTTTCTTCACCACTTTTGTCCTTCACTGCAACCCCTACCTACACGAAGTCCAATCCTGATCTCAGGGCTTTCTGCTAGTTCTGAAGTCAGGTCACATTTGGACCCTGCTGCTCCCGGCTTTAACTGCTGATTGGCAGCTAAGGCCACACTTCCCCCTCCTACTTCTCCAAGGGCCAGAGATCTGATTCTTGGTGGACCACTACCTGGAGGTGCCTTTCCTCCATCCTTCTGTGTATAGCTCCAACCCCCTACCTCTGACCTTATCCCCAGAAAAGACAGCAGACAACTTAAGTTTGCTGCACACCACGGTGGTTGTTTACTAGGCCAAGCTAGGTTGAACCCTTCTTAGAGCCACGGCTTCTGAAACTTGATGATCCTGTTAGGGCTTCAGGAGGATGCCGCGACTGGGTTTGGCCTTGGACCCACAATTGGCCAGAAGGGGTCAGGCAGCAGGTCATGGCGGTGGGATCTAGGCCCGGAGGTAGTTGCATTTGCCGGTGCACCTTCTGTTCCATGCGGTAACCTCCCCTAACCGGGTCGGTACTCTCTATCTGCCGCTGGCCGGTCACCATCAGGTTTCGGCCGTCCACCTGCACCACCAGCTCCTCAGGGGTGAAGCCATGAGCATTCATCTTCATTTGGAAACTTTTAGCATGCTCACTGCCCTGCACAGCGACCTGATCATCCCTGAGCAGTCGCACCGGCAGTGTGGCCACCGGATTACTTTCAGCGAGGGCCACGCTGGGGCTCTGGTTGGAGAAACTGTTACCGACCTGCTGCATCCGAGTGAGCAACTGCTGTTGAAGGGCGCGAGGCTCTCTGTGCAAAGCTCAGAGCTTGGGTAGGTGCGCAAGCGCGCAAGAGGAAGTGCCTCACGAGGCCCCACCTCCACCCTAGTTCCTCGGTTCTCTTCGCAGCTGCTTAAGTCTATAGTTTGGGGTCTGCCATGCCTGTCCTACCTCCAAGTGTCAGCATGTCAACCGAGGCTGCTTTTACCTCAAACCCTCTCCCTCCCTATCTGCCTGAGAGGGCTGAGGCTGTAACAGAACTTGATCTTTGGAACCAACTGCATACATCAGACTGAGGCTCAGGGCTAGAAGAGGGCTATTTTGTCTTCTAAGAACCAGGCCTGGGCAAGGAGGATTGTTCCCTGAGCACAGTCATCAGATGGGACTTTCTCCCCTTCTCTGTTTTTCCCTGACTATGCACAATCCGGTGCTGACACATGGGGAGGGATGTGGACGTCACTCTAGCTCTGGGACCATAAAGACTCCCTCCTGGGGAGGCTTCAGCTTTCTTGGCCCTCAATCCTCAGCCTCATCCCACACCTAGTAACTTTCTTCATGACTATCGTGGTCACTGCTGTGCCTCTGATGCTCCGTGTTTTGATAATAAATTCTTTGTTGAAGTGTAACAAAAAAAATGTTCAAAAGGGTTCAACTGTCACAAAACTAACACCCGTATCATCACCACATAGCATGAGATGTTGAACTGTTGTTACATTTAATCTCCCCGGTAATTGCAATTCTGTGTCTGGAGCTAGATGGAGCAGATCTTTTGACGGGAGCTGGGTGGTGGTACTGGAGGTGACCGTGGTGGTAGTGGGTGGCCCGACCTGGCCCAAACCTGTGGCTTGGGAGGGGCAGAATCCACAAGTCACCCAAACAGGTGCCTGTGTTCTGGAATGCTCCTTGTCCCCAAGAAGAGAGCAATCGTGACTACCCATATAGCTTCAAGAAAAATTACAAGTGAGGAGCGGTCAATCTGGGGCGCTCGCTGGGGCCTCACGTGGTTGTCCTGGACCAAAAGACAAGACAGAAAAGTCTGGAAAGCAGAGGCAGTGGGGAGCGGCCGAGCAAAACTACAACTCCCATCGTGCGCCGGTGCAGCGACGCCTGCGCACAGCGTGCCGGTTGCCCATGCGGCCCTAGGGCTGGGAGCGCGGCGCCGCTCCGCTGCTGGGAAGGCCATGGCGGAACCTTCCCAGGCCCCGACCCCGGCCACGGCCGCGCAGCCCCGGCCCCTTCATTCCCCAGCCCCTGCCCCAACTCCGACTCCTGCGCCCAGCCCCGCTTCAGTCCCGACTCCGGCTCCCACTCCGGCACCAGCCCCCGCTCCAGCTGCAGCCCCAGCTGGGAGCACAGGGACTGGGGGGCCCGGGATGGGAAGTGGAGGAACTGGGAGCGGGGGGGATCCGGCTCGACCTGGCCTGAGCCAGCAGCAGCGCGCCAGCCAGAGGAAGGCGCAAGTCCGGGGTCTGCCGCGTGCCAAGAAGCTTGAGAAGCTAGGGGTCTTCTCGGCTTGCAAGGTGGGGGCGGGGCCTACTGCGAAGGGGCGGGGCTTGGGGCATCCCAGGGCTCCGGTGGAAATGGGGGCAAAGCTCTGGATACCGAGCGGCCCCAGCTCCACGGGTAAAGCGTCATACATCTGAACCTTCTGCCTCCAGGCCAATGAAACCTGTAAGTGTAATGGCTGGAAAAACCCCAAGCCCCCCACCGCACCCCGCATGGACCTGCAGCAGCCAGCTGCCAACCTGAGCGAGCTGTGCCGCAGCTGTGAGCACCCCTTAGGTAAGGCAGGCATCGCCCTTGGAGCTGGGGAGGAGGGCAGGTTCTGGATCCTGTTTGGACAGGTGACTTAAAAACTACAAAGCCTCTTAGAAAAACCAGAGATCCCACCTCAAGAGAGATTAGGTTAGAGGTGTGTATACTCCAAGAAAGGAGAAAAGAAATCTACCAGACAAGAAGAGGCAGGGACATCCAAATACTAATATAAGGGCATTCGGTCTCAATGTTGGTCACACTGGGTAGAGGGAATAGGGTGTATCATGGCTGGTTGGGAAAAAGTACAGGAAACCCAGTTGATTTCTGTACATTTTTCCCAACTTCATCACCTGTCCATTTTGAAGCTGACCATGTATCCCACCTGGAGAATGTGTCAGAGGATGAGATTAATCGACTGCTGGGGATGGTGGTGGATGTGGAGAATCTGTTCATGTCTGTTCACAAGGAGGAAGACACAGACACCAAGCAGGTTTATTTCTACCTCTTCAAGGTGAGCTTTCAGGGAATGAAGGTGTGAATCAAGGAGGTGACCCATTTGTGTGGGGGAGGGTTCACAGCTTTGAGCTCTGCTGCCCTCTACTCCTCTTTTTCTCTTCCCTCCAGCTCCTGCGGAAATGCATTCTACAGATGACCCGGCCTGTTGTGGAGGGGTCCTTGGGCAGCCCTCCTTTTGAGAAGCCTAACATTGAACAGGTGGGATGGGGAAGGTGGTAAGAGGAGAATTTGGGGCAGCTTGGAGGAGTGGGGAACCTCTGATGCCCTCTGTCTTCCTCAAGCCAAGAACAGGGGAGAGGTTCATAGAGGAGTATGTCCTGTGCTAACCTCAGCATGGGCATAGGGATGGGGAGGGGCATAGTGTCTCTTCACAGAGAGTCCCAGAGTGAGAGGAGCCTTGTCCCTACCCTCCTGGAGCGTCTTTATTTGGGTGAGAAGCCCCTGCTGGCTGATCACGCCTCCTTCCGGTTTCATCCCCCTACCCTCCTTCTCAGGGTGTGCTGAACTTTGTGCAGTACAAGTTTAGTCACCTGGCTCCCCGAGAGCGGCAGACAATGTTCGAGCTCTCAAAGATGTTCCTGCTCTGCCTTAACTACTGGAAGCTTGAGACACCTGCCCAATTTCGGCAGAGGTCCCAGTCAGAGGATGTGGCTACCTACAAGGTCAATTACACCAGGTAGGTCCAGCCAGGCACTCATGGGGGAGGCTTGTGAACCAGGTTCAGTGGTTTCCACCCTCACCTGCCAGCCCTCTACCTCCAGATGGCTGTGTTACTGCCATGTACCCCAGAGCTGCGATAGCCTCCCCCGCTATGAGACCACCCATGTCTTTGGACGAAGCCTTCTACGGTCCATTTTCACTGTTACTCGCCGGCAGCTGCTGGAAAAGTTCCGAGTAGAAAAGGACAAGCTGGTGCCTGAGAAGAGGACCCTCATCCTTACTCACTTTCCCAAGTAAGGCTCAGTCTGGCCTGTTGGGGTTTTGCCCCAAGTTCACATCCTCGCTGTTGTCCCCTTTTTTCCAGGAAGGCTTCCTGGATTGCTCCCTCCTCTCCCTCCATGGGCCTTCTGGGATCTGGGTGTCTACCTGGCAGACTTGCCCATGGCCCAGAAGCAACTTGCTAGTATTTGCCTTTGCACGTACTAGTCTGGGGATGGCAGGTACATGGCCCGAGCTAACGCTACCCCCTCCCACACCCCTTGTAGATGTTACTAATTGTTTCCCATGGGAGCCTGGACACAGCCTCAGAATCCTTACCACCACAGCATTGCAAGAAACCAGAGTTTATGCATGAGGTGAAACCAGTTCCCACCTCTATTCTAGTCATTTCTGTAAACTTACCTCAGTTCTGCCACACCTTCCTCCCTTTTTAACCTGGCTTGTAGCTCTTCTGTTCAAAAAGTCTTTGCTGACTAATCCTGGCCCTCTAGTGCCCCTCCTGCCACCAGGTGGGAACAGGAGGTGGCAAGATGGGGTGGATTCTCAGCTCATTTTGATATTAAGGGGAGTGAGGGGACTCGGGTGACTTGGTGTCCTGCCTGACCACACAGCATGGATGGCATCAGCTCAGACCCTGTCTCCCTGTGCTGCCCATCATGGCAAAACTGGATCTCCGATCCCAGCCCTGGGTGTGTCCTGTCCTCTTACCTTCAATTAGAGGAAGTAGGGGGCTGTTTCTCCCCCTTCCAACTAGGGCTTCCCAGAGGGCGGAGGCTGTCTTCTCTCTCAGGCTCCCAGCCCCCCTGAGAGCAGGTTTGTCTGGCTGGTCTCCAGTCCCTCTGGAGCCTGACCCAGACTGCAGCAGAGCTGGAGGACAGAGTTGTGGGACAGTCTATACCCTCTGCACAGATTCCTGTCCATGCTTGAGGAGGAGATCTACGGGGCAAACTCTCCTATCTGGGAGTCAGGCTTCACCATGCCACCTTCAGAAGGGACACAGTTGGTTCCCCGGCCAGGTATATGGCACAGTAGGCTCTGCAGGGTCTCTGCTTTGCTGAAGGAAGCGCCCTTCCCTCCTCCTGTGGGGTAAAAGAACTGGGAATGGCAGCAGTGGGAAAATGTGGGCAGGCTTGGCTGGGGCCGAGAGGGCCTGGATTCTTTTGAGGGACCTGCCAACACCTACTCCCTGTCCCTGATATTTTCTCTCTCTCAGCTACAGTCAGTGCAGCAGTTGTTCCCAGCACCCCCATCTTCAGCCCCACCATGGGCGGGGGCAGCAACAGCTCCCTGAGTCTGGATTCTGCAGGGGCCGAGCCCATGCCAGGTGCGTACTTGACCCCTGGCCTCTGACCTTTTCTCACCTTTCCTTCAGCCTTTCTGTCTCTGGGTGACCTTGCCAACCTCCTCAGCAGGCGAGAAGAGGAAGCTTCCAGAGAACCTGACACTTGAGGATGCCAAACGACTCCGTGTGATGGGCGATATCCCCATGGAGCTGGTCAACGAAGTCATGCTGACCATCACTGACCCTGCTGCCATGCTGGGGCCTGAGGTGGGCAGCCCAGCCTATTGTCCAGTGGGAGAAGGGAGCCCTTACCCCACCTGAGGCCCTTGCTCACCTCCTCTGCTCTATCTAGACAAGCCTGCTGTCAGCCAATGCGGCTCGGGATGAGACAGCCCGCCTGGAGGAGCGCCGCGGCATCATCGAGTTCCATGTCATCGGCAACTCGCTGACACCAAAGGCCAATCGGCGGGTGTTGCTTTGGCTTGTGGGGCTGCAGAATGTCTTCTCCCACCAGCTGCCACGCATGCCCAAGGAGTATATCGCCCGCCTCGTCTTTGACCCGTGCGTCCCTGGGTGGCCCCTACCCCCGGGCACCACACACGAGAGCCTTGGTTTCCCATTCCTCAAAATTGGGGGGCACCTTCCCATTTCTGAGGCCCAGCCTTTGAAAATTATTGCTCCCAAGTTCCCATCGCTGACCACAGTTCAGTCCTCCGGGGCTGTGGGGAGCTAAGGAGCACTAGGGGACAGGTAGGGACTGTGACATGCCCCCTTTCTTCTTAGGAAGCACAAGACTCTGGCCTTGATCAAAGATGGGCGGGTCATCGGTGGAATCTGCTTCCGAATGTTTCCCACCCAGGGCTTCACAGAGATTGTCTTCTGTGCTGTCACCTCAAATGAACAGGTCAAGGTGAGGACAGTGCCCCTGATCCCAGCCTCACCCCACTGCCTGCTTAGGACAGGATAGGTGTGCTGCTGCAGCAGCCTCAGCCCCTTAGTGGCCAGACAGTTCCTCACATACCCACAAGGTGGCAGCGGTACCTTGGTAATTGTACATTGTAAGGCCACACCTGTTGACAAATTGAGCCCAGGGATCAGCAACACTTTTTTTTTTTGCCCAAAGCTGAAGGTGATCCGGGGATTCAGCCTAAACCCAGGGCCCCATGCGTGGTAGCCAGACGCTCTACCACTGAGCTTCACTCCTAGCCATCAGTGTTTTTTTTTTTTTTTTAATATTTTTTAGTTGTAGTTGACACAGTACCTTTATTTTATTTATATGTGGTGCTGAGGATCGAGCCCAGGGCCTCGCACGTGCCAGGTGGGCGCTCTACCACTGAGCCACAACCCCAGCCACATCAGTGCTTTTTAAGTGAACCTGTTTTCTTCATCACAAGAACATTTACTTACTGTGGGGAATTAATAATTTACGGTAGCTCCACAGATAGCCCTGGTTTCTATCTTTTAATTATCACAATAGACCCACTTGTAGGGTCCCTCGTTCTTGTGTTTCATGTGACCTAGATGTTCGTGGACTTGATGTGTGGGAGACATTGTCTTCTCAAGATTCAAATGTTTTGATGAACAGGCCCCTGTGACTTCCCTTCTTCCCTACCATTCTAAGGCCCAGAGACTGAAAATCAGGCTATGTCGGTTTTGGATCCTGGCCCTTCTGCATCTGGCTAATTGACCTCAAATGCATTTCCTTGTATAGCTGTGTTTTGGTCTTGTCCTTTGTAAAATGGAGATGATAATACCTGTCAGAGGCTGACTGGAGAGTCTGTCTGTGAAGTTAGCACTGGGCCTGGAAATCCAGCGACCTTCTTATCTCCCCACAAATGCCCCATCTTCTGCCATCCACCTTTCCTCCTTCCTGCCTTGGATCCCTGGCTGTCCACCTCCTTCCCAAGATGCCTTTCATCTCTATCACTAGAGGTGGTGGGGAGACATCTTCAGCACTGGGCCCTCCCCACCTCCCCTCAGGGCTATGGCACTCACCTGATGAACCACCTGAAGGAGTATCACATCAAGCACAGCATCCTCTACTTCCTCACCTACGCTGATGAGTACGCCATTGGCTACTTCAAAAAGCAGGTAAGGCCTTCCCCACGTCTACCCACACTGCCTGGGGCCAGGGGTTACTCTGTCTAGCCCCTTTCTGTGGAGGAAGCCAAGTCCCTTTGTCCCTGTCCTACCTGGCATTTGGAGGAAGGCCTTCCTACCTGTCTTCCTTCCTCCTGCTGCTGCCCTAGGGGGGAACAGGGGCCAATGGGGCATGCCAGAATTGCGAGGCTCTTGGGGGTGAGTTGGGAAGGGGCGGCCAAGCTGGAACCTTTCTGGAGCCAAACTGAGCCCTCACAGTGCCTTTGGGAGGTTCAGGAACAAGAGAGGAGCCCGGGCACACATTGTCCCTCAGGTGCTCTTGGGGGAGGCAGTGAAAGTTGGGGAGTACTTGCTGATAGATTGGGTCCTACCTGTCCACCCTCCAGGGCTTCTCCAAGGACATCAAGGTGCCCAAGAGCCGCTACCTAGGCTACATCAAGGACTATGAGGGAGCAACACTGATGGAGTGTGAGCTGAACCCCCGGATCCCCTACACGGAGCTGTCCCACATCATCAAGAAGCAGAAAGAGGTGGTGTGCATGCACATCCATGGGACTTTTCATGGGCACGCAAGGGGTGGGTTGGGCACATGTGTACCTATACCATGTGTAGATACGTGTGAGATGGGGACAGTCCAGGTCTTGGTTCTTGTCCTGCCTCTCAGGGGAAGTTGGGAGGTACTGGATTCGGGGGCAGTACAGCCTGGCTTTTCGTATTGGGGCTCTGACCACAGCCATGGGAATGGTGGTGGGTGTCTAGGGCTGGAGTTGGCCCCTCACACTCTTTTTTCCCTTAGATCATCAAGAAGTTGATCGAGCGCAAACAGGCCCAGATCCGCAAGGTCTACCCTGGGCTCAGCTGCTTTAAGGAGGGTGTGAGGCAGATCCCTGTGGAGAGCGTCCCCGGCATTCGTGAGTAGGGTCCTGACTCGGGGTGGGAGGGTGTACAGCTTGGGGTATGGACAGGCATTCTTAGGAATGTTCTCTCACGCCCTACTTTGCAGGAGAAACAGGCTGGAAGCCATTGGGGAAGGAGAAGGGGTGAGTCTTTGTGGAGGGAGTGGGTATTGGGGGGTGTGCAGAGGGACTCAGAGCCTCAGACTTGGCATCTCCCATCCCAGCAAGGAACTGAAGGACCCTGACCAGCTGTACACAACCCTCAAAAACCTGCTGGCCCAAATCAAGGTAGGAAGACCAGGTTCCCTTCTGGGGTCGCTGCACCAGTGGCTGCAACTTCATGATTCAGTATATACTGGGTGGCAGTCACGGGTTGGGCAAGGTAACAGTGGGCAGGTCCCCAGCTCACCTCTTCTCTCTAGTCACACCCCAGTGCCTGGCCCTTCATGGAGCCTGTGAAGAAATCAGAGGCCCCTGACTACTACGAGGTCATTCGCTTCCCCATTGGTGAGGACCCTCCATTTCTTCCCTTCTACTTCTGCCCCCAGATCAGCCCCTGGGGAACAGCCCCAGCCACTGTCCTCAGCCTCTTAAAGGTATGCCCTCTCTCCTGCCATCCAGACCTGAAGACCATGACAGAGCGGCTGCGCAGCCGCTACTACGTGACCCGAAAGCTCTTTGTGGCCGACCTGCAGCGGGTGATCGCCAACTGCCGCGAGTACAACCCCCCCGACAGTGAGTACTGTCGCTGTGCCAGTGCGCTGGAGAAGTTCTTCTACTTCAAGCTTAAGGAAGGAGGACTCATCGACAAGTAGGCCCTGCGTTTGGACTACAGCTGTGGCCTGCTCTGTCTCCATCGGATTCTCATCTGATCCCTTGGGCTGCCCTGGCCCAGCTCCCTGACTCAGCTGAAGACACTCCAGCCAGGGACCCTCCAGTGCCTGATCCTGCAGGCCTTTCTGCCCTCAGGCACCACCCCAAGCCTGCAGCTCTGTCCCAGCCCTGATTGTGTCTGACCCTGGGAGATGGCTCCTGGGGGCCCCACCCCCAGAGAGGGGCTGGTGGCCAGAAGATGAACTCTGCCCAGCTAATGGCCCCCAGACCTGCTCCCCACAGAGCTGTGGAGGCATGGAGGCCTGGGCCTGGCCCAGTTGGCTGTTTCCTCAAGGACCAGGACTGCTAATTGTAGCTTCAGAGTGGGCTTCAGAGGTTGGAAGTTCAGCCCCCTCTGGAGGGGCTGTAGCTCACCCTGTCTGTCCCCTGGAAGTGGGGCATGGGGACCATTCATTCCCTGGCGTTAAATCCTTGGAGGGAACAATAAAGCTTTTTTTTTTTTTAAACACCTTTTTTTCTCTCTCTCTATTTGTGTGATTGTTTCTTTGGTGTATAATATAAAAGTTTCCAGACTTAGCATGTTTGTTGGGAATTTCCCTGAGAACTCCCCAGGCCTTTCAAACATGGCTGCGGCTAGAATTCCCCGGGCCTTTCAGATAAGAAGCCCCTAATACAATATGGCGGCGGGCAGATTACCAGTGGGCGGATAACAAGTTGTTTTGAAAATTCACTAATTGATCCTCCCATCTTCTGCCCTCGTGAACAGTTCCCGATCTCCATGAACCTTATGCAGGGCGGACCTGCGTGCACCATAGGTGATGACCTGACCTTTACTATGATTGGCCCCGGGAGCTTCCTGGTCTAAGATAACTGACTTTCACTTTCTATATAAACTAGCAGCAGTTCCCAATAAAGCGCTTCATCTTTGTCACTGCTATCTGTGTGTGCGTTTTGATCTCCAATGAGGAGCCTTGGCCTTTCAATGTTGACCTTTGCTCCTCCAATACCCTCTTGCAAACTGTAACCACTCATCCCCAGTCTAGTCCTGTGCTCCACCTGCCTGGCTGAAGCCCCTCTTTTCCCCACTCCAGATTGTTCCTGGTCCACATGCCAGGGACAGCAGAGTTCAGAACACATGATACTGCTGGTTGCAAAATGGCAGAGGGCTGGCACACACCTGTAATCCCAGCAATTCAGGAGGTTCACAACAAGTTCAAGACCAACCTCAGCAACTTAGTGAGATCTTGTCTCCAGAAAAAAAGAGAAACCCTGTCTCAATAAAAAGGACAGGGATATGACTCAATGGTAAAGCATCCCTGGGTTAAATCCCCAGTACGGAACAAAAGGGGCAGGGCAGAGGGTATGTAGTGGCACCCCCTTTCTCCACAGAAAAGTCTTAACTGGAAATCTTCACCATGGCTGATTTTAGGACTATCAGCAAAAGAGTCTGCAAAAGAATTCAATGTAAATAAACTTTCTTTTTTTTTTTTTTTTTCAGATCAGTCAGAGATACTTTAATGGCATCAGATGAAAAGTATACCTCAGCCTAGAGCATCATATAAATTTCACTTTTTAGCAGCAAAAAAGATGATATTCATTATTTAGGGTTTTTAGTTTTTTGTTAAGATTTAATCCCCCCTCTCCCCGATTTATGAGTCATACGTCATTATTTTATAGCCTCTTCTCATCTTTTACATTATTGCTTACATTGTGTAAAAACTATAATAATTGCTCTTAATAAACTTGGCAATGTCTAAAAATATTGGAACAAGTAGCATATATCACTTTCATATAGGGCTTTGTAAACACTCTTAGTTGGGTTAAAAACATAGCCTCAACACAGAATTCTTTATTTTGTCCAAAACAGCACAGTAAAAACATCCCCACCAATACATAAACCTATATATAAAACATAGAATATCTTCAATATTTTTCCTTTATATGGTAGCATACCAGTATATGCAAGAGAAAGTATTGATGATGGGGCAAAGGGAAAATTGATTGGGGCAATGACCTAGTTAGCCGGGCATTAACATTCAAAAACCAGGTAAACATCAATTTTAGTTAGAAAAGCAGTATTAAAATAGTTTCTATGAAGCAGGGATTTACATGCTTCATTCTACATTCCTGATAGCCTGACTTTTCTTAATCATGGTTCTTTACCTTTGGAGTGGTACTATAAAGGTACAGAGAATGCCTACCTAATACCAAATTTTCACCATGAAAAATCATAATAGAAATGACAAAGCTTAAAAAAAAAGTATGCTGGATTTCAAAAGTATTTACCTTAATAATTTTTAAGAAGGCTTACCATAAATATTTCCAAAACAATAGGCTTTACAACTTCCTGTGTATAGGAGCAAACATCTACTTGAGCCATTTGTCAAATTCTGTTTAATAATTACTCAAGTACCCTTTCATCTCAGAAGGATCAACAGTCATCTGATTTCTTCTTTACCTAATGATCCGTTGTCAGCCTACTTTTAACAATGGAAGGAAAAACTGGTATATAGTTTAAGTCAACTGGTTTTCCTTAAGTATCATAATTCCTATTATGTTTCCACATCATGTTGCTGTGTACTTACAGAAGCAATCTTTCTCTCAGTTATGAAAAATAAAACATTAGTCAAAGGGCTTACAAAGTGAAAAGGGAAGTTCTTTCCCAAACCCTTTCTTGTTTAAAAAATTAAATTAACTTTAAATGTACAAGACCAAGCACAGGCACTTTCCAAAAACCAAAAATGAAGCCAAATCACAAAATTACTCACTAGTTATAGAAGACAGCTCTGATTTTGGGGGGTCATCTCTGGTAGCCTCAGTACAAGCACTGGTCTTTGGCTGCTCTGGCATTTCTTCCTCTTTTTCTGCCAGCCCACCAAGAGACCCCAAGGGAAAAGTGCTTTCACAATTCTGGGTCGAGGAGACCTGTGAAATTACAGGCATTTGAACAGAGGAGTTGCTTTCAAAACCGTGTTCTCCAAGATCATACTGAACAAGGGTCTCTTCTTGCTCCTGGTTTAAGTAGTCTGGTACTAGGAAATCACTTCATGCTTTAGGCGATGCATCTTTAGCTAGTAAGCCCTGGTGAACTTTTTCCCACAGCGGTCACACTGAAATGGTTTAATTCCTGAGTGGATGAGCATGTGCCGTTTTAGGTTCTGAATACGGGTGAATCGCACCCCACAGGTTGGACATTGAAAAGGTCTGTCTGGACCATTTGGACTTGGTCGTTCTGTACTGCTGGTGGAAGGAGCAATGTAGAGTCGGTAGGGATACTGAACACTTTCCAATAGATCATCATCATCCGCATGAGCATTAGTGCTAGAAGTGCTTTGAAGTGTAGGCAACCCCTCAGTAACGCCTTCATCTACTGAGCCTATAGAGTGTTAGAGTCTGTAAACAAGTCAAAATAACACCTGGCATTTTGCCAGGGGAATGTTAGAGTTCATAAACAAGTCTGGATGGTGCCTGGCAAAATGCCAGAGGGAGTGGTTTGAGAAGTAACAAAAGCGAGCCATTAAGTGTGGAGATTCCTTATTGGTTGACTGATGTATCTAGTTTATGCTAATTAGATAAGCTGTGTGGAATGTATAAATACTGCTCCTGTCCTGCAATAAACGGCTCCCACTCCTGCTGTATCAATCTACCCAAGTTGTTCGTCACCCCCCCGCCCCGGTTATTTTGCTGCAGCCAGCCGGACTGCAGCAGATGGTGGCCCGTTACGGGGAGCCCCGGGACACTCAGGGGTAAGTGACGAGAAAAAAAAAAAAAGTTGCCCGTCCATAAGATAGGACGGGAGCAAATCTGCTCGTCCCTAGGCAGATAGGGCGAGAGGAAAAATGACCATTTCGAGAAAATGGAGAAGATTGATACAGTATGTTTGTGTCTTGTTTTGTCTTGAAATGTTGTATTGTCTTTGTGACGAAAATATGGAAGGGGTGAGAAGTAAATTGATAAGGGAAAGAGGCACCCCAGTGGAACCAAAAACAGGGCATGTGTTGATGGAAGCCCGGGAACTCTAGTCAGAAAAAAAAAGAAAGTTCAGAAGAAGAAGGATTATCAGGAAAAAAGTTGCAGCAAAAGGCTATTACTAAATACTTTTCGTTACCGGAGGGTGCGTGAATCGGTGCAGTGGCTGCCCAGTGTGCAAGCCGGTCACAGCACAGCAAGGATTTTCCAAGAGGCGGTGGCGACTGGCCCTTCCCCGCCTCCTGGCCGGGGAGCTGGCTCTTCCACTGCCGCGAGCCCAAATCTAGACCTGACCTGGAGGCACAGTCTCGCAGGCTCTTGCTCCCTGTGCCCAGTAGCAGTTTGAGTCCGGGACACTCCCCAGGGCCATCTGGGGCTGCCCAGGCACTACAGCCAGCAGAAGACGCTACTGGTGTCCCTGATGTTTGGTCATTTTCAATGCCAATAACTAAGCTACAATAGTTCTCCCACACCTGGAAGCTGATGAGTAATGAGCACTATTAATGCTTATTTCAAATGTAAAAAACCTTGCGATAATGTACTAAATTGTTCAGAAGGTTGTTTTCTTAGTAGAATGCTACAGGATTTTCTTTAGCCATCCGGAGTTCCTGCCTTCGTCCCAGTGCCGGTAAAGACCAAGGTGGAAGAATTTCCAGTGTTGCTGAAAACCGGACGAGACTTCGGCTGAGAAACAGACGAGATTTCGGATCAAGCTAGTTGCCTGAAGAACTTACCTGGACTGTGATTGAAGCTAGCTGCCTGCAGAACTTACCTTGACTGTGATTTACCGGGACTGTGAGTTAATCTATTGAGACACTGCTTTACCTGGACTGAGACAACAAACTGTAATCTACAACAAATTGTAACTCGGTATCTTTACAAATGGTGTCATTGCTGGTATAATTTTTCCAAGGGCTTCTTGCATGGAGCCATCAATTGGCTTGGTATTGTGGCATTTTGTATCCTCCCTTTCTGTTTGTAGCAGGTTATTTATGGTGTTTCTGTAAAAACCACTGTGGTCATTATTTAAATTAAACAAAAGGGGGAAATGTTAGAGTCTGTAAACAAGTCAAAATAACACCTGGCATTTTGCCAGGGGAATGTTAAGAGTTGGTAAACAAGTCTGGATGGTGCCTGGCAAAATGCCAGAGGGAGTGGTTTGAGAAGTAACAAAAGCGAGCCATTAAGTGTGGAGATTCCTTATTGGTTGACTGATGTATCTAGTTTATGCTAATTAGATAAGCTGTGTGGAATGTATAAATACTGCTCCTGTCCTGCAATAAATGGCTCCCACTCCTGCTGTATCAATCTAGGCAAGTTGTTCGTCACCCCCAGGGGTTATTTTGCTGCAGCCAGCCGGACTGCGGCAATAGAGGAAGACTGTGGACTAATCAGAAGGTCCTCTTGGACTTGTTCACTTCCTGGCACTGTCTGCTGATCACTCAGTGAACTCTGAGATGCACTGACAGGCTGAGACACTTCTTCATGGACCTCCTCATCACTTAACCTTTCTACTTTGACCCGGACATCTTCTTTGGTACCCAGAGGAAGGGTAGTTTTTGTGCTCTCACAAGTCACATAGTCAGCCATTCTTCTACCTGCCTCAGATGGGCCAGGTAACTCTAAAGTCCGGGTATTTTCTGCTTGCTTAGCCTTTTCAGGTTGAATCCTTCGATCAATTCCAAAAGGAAAAGTCCAGGGAAAAGCTAATGAAGAGTCAACTGGTTGATTTCTATTTTCTGTGTAGGAAGCTGAAGAGTTTAATACTTGGGGTGAACTTGTTTGTGTGCTACACTTTACAGGACTCTCAGGAGACATAACAATGTAACTTTTGCGTTTTCTCCGGACTCTCGGCAGACAGGAATGGTTCTTTCCACCACACTGCATTCTGGAGACACTGGGGAAATGCTTCCATCTCGAGTAGTAAAATTGCAGGTAGAATTACTTTCTTGTCCAGCATCTAGACCCTTTTCTGGCTGGCTATTGGGTGTATTCCATAAAATACTTGATTTCATGAACTCTGAGCAGGTGCTAGCAACACTAAACATTTGCATATAGCTGGCTGCAGCTAGAACATCAATAATATTTTCTGTGTTAATTGAAGGAGTAGCTGTGTAAGCATATTCTAAAAGGGGTATAAAGCCAGTCACTGTAACATGATGCAGATCCAACACATTTTTGTTCTCATCCTCTGCTTGGCCTACAAGTTTGGTGCGAAAGAAATCACTGCAAGCTGCTAGTACCACCTTATGTGCCCGGAAGATTTTGTCCTGGACACGAATAGTGATATCACAAAAATGTCCATCATTTCGCAGCATGTTTAGTTTTCCAAGCATTTCCTGGCTGTGGGAAGAGGAGCTATGAGTAAATGTTTTCACACCCATCTTTTCCTTCCTCTTCTACAGATGCTCTTCAAGGATGCAAATGAATCACAAATGTCCTGCGGGCGGCAGTGCCGGCCCGGAGGCCTGCTGCTGCTCCTCCCCGCCAGGCTGAGGCGCGAGGTGGCGGCGGCGGTGGCGGCGACAGCCCGGGGGAGGGGGCGGAGCACGCGGCTGGCTCCCTCTCCTCCCCCGGGAGGCTCAGGGCACCCTATCTCGGGCCACCGCGCCTAGGCCCGTGAGCAGCCTGTGGCTGGGGCATGGCGGCAGAGCCCACTGGCGTGCCTGCGAGGTGGGAGAGCGCGAGGCCGACACGAGGAAAGCACCTCCGGCTCCCGGAGGGGCCTAAGGGGAAGAGCGAGGGGGCGAGGGGGCGCGGGTAGCCACACGCGGGCTGCCGTTGGGGCGATTGGCCGAGGGCAGGCGGCGCTTTGGGGAGCCCGGCGACGGCTCGCGTTTTCCCGGCGGGACGGGGTGGGGAAGGGGAAGGGGAGTGAGGGAAGGGGAGGGGGAGGTTGCGAGGGAGCCGCCACTCGCATGCGGGCTGGCGCAGCCCCGGTTGCCGCTGGGCTGTTCTATTTTTCGGGTTGTCCTGTTTTACTTGGCCACTGGACAGGAAGATACCAGCACTCCAGGTGCTGGACACCCCCTTAAAAGTTTTTCCCAAACGTATCCAGTATGGTAGTTTGTAGAAATGTGCAAATAAGGCCTCTGGCCTTGAGCTGGGCTTCACAGAGATGTCTAAATTTTTTTTTTTTTTTTAATTAGATGTTGATGGACCTTTATTTTATTTGTTTATTTTTATATGCGGTGCTGAGAATGGAATCCACTGCCTCACACATGCTAGGCAAGTGCTCTACCACTGAGCCACAAACCCAGTCCTGAGATGTCTACATTTTTAAGACAAGTTACCAATTGGGCTCCATGGTAACAGCTGGCAGAGGAAGAAAAGGGGAGAAAAAGCTCTCCCCTTCTCAGGTGTTGTCATTGATGGGTTAACTTGCCCAAACAGTGAAAGAAAAAGCTGCTTGTATGTGAACTTTTGCAGACTGAACTTCTGAGCCCCTCCCCTTACATGCTGGGTATAAAACTAAAACTACCTGGGGTTCAGGGGATTGATTGATTACAGCAAAAGCTGTGCCCTCTGAACCTGGCTGCAGCCAAATAAGACAGTTTCCTGCTCTGTTCGGTGCCTTGCCTCGTTTGTCCCTACAACAGGTAAGTTCACAGGAGTGGGATGGGGATGTGGCTCAGCAGTAGAGCACTTGCCTAGCATGTGTGAGGCAGTGGATTCGATTCTCAGCACCGCATATAAAAATAAACAAATAAAATAAAGGTCCATCAACATCTAATTAGCATGTGTGAGGCATTGGGTTGGATCCTCAACACCTCATAAAGTAAAATAAAGACATCGTGTCCACCTATAACTAAAAATATACATATAAAAAAGTCACAGGAGTGGGGGCTGGTGATGTGGCTCAAATGGTAGTGCGCTCGCCTGGCATGCGTGCGGCCCGGGTTCGATCCTCAGCACCACATACAAACAAAGATGTTGTGTCTGCTGAAAATTAAAAAAAATAAATATTAAAAAATTCTCTCTCTCTAAAAAAAAAAAATGTTAAAAAAAAAGTCACAGGAGCAACGAAAACGCCTTCCTGTTAGTAACATTTTTTTGGGGGGGGGTGGGTACCAGGGATTGAACACAAAGGTGCTTAATCACTAAGCCACATTCCCAGCCTTTTTTTTTTTTTTTTTTTTTGGTAGTAGGACACAATACATTTATTTTTGTGTGGTGCTGAGAATCAATCCAGGTGCCTTACACATGCCAGGCAAGTGCTCTACCACTGAGCCACAACCCCAGCACCCCCAACCCTTTTTATTTTAAAACTGTCTGGCTAAATTGCTTAGAACCTCAATAAATTGCTGAGGCTGGCTTTGAACTCGAGATCCTCCTGCCTTAGCCTCCAGAGTTGCTGGGATTATAGGCATGGGCTTCGGTGCTCAGCTGTCAGTAACTTTTCTATCTCTGCCCCAGGTGCACAGAGTTCTTTGCCACGAGGTAGGGATTGGGCTGGGCTTCAAATGGTCTGGCTCCTCCCCTCAGTTTCAGTTTCTGTTTCTCTGATTCGGAAAGGGGCTTTCCAGGGCTTCCCAGAGAACCAGGCTGGGCTGGGATCCCGGGTAGGCTGTGTTACTCTGGCCTCTCCCCTCTTGGCCAGAGCAGCTTCTAGGTGGGTCCTAAGGGTACCTTGCTCCACCTTCCACAGATGGAATAGAGTCCTGTGAGGTTGGGAGCCAGGGAATCTGAGCACCTTGCCATTTCCAGAATGGAGCTACGACCTTACCAGTGGGAGGTGATCAAGCCCGCCCTGGAGGGCAAGAACATCATCATATGGCTGCCCACTGGCGCTGGGAAGACCCGGGCAGCTGCTTATGTGGCCAAGAGGCATCTAGAGACTGTGGATGGAGCCAAGGTTGTGGTATTAGTCAACAGGGTAAGTGATCCGCCCTCCCTGTAGTGGGGTCTCAGGCAATTTGTGATCCCCTCCAGAGCTGCTGTGGCCCCTAAGCTCACCTGGTTTTTTTCACCCTAGTCCAGGACCCAGCCATGTCATGAGCGTCACCTTTCCTCTCACCCACTCCCCAGGCTGCTGATCCACCTGTCTCTCTCTTTCTCCCCGAACCCCAGGTGCATCTGGTAACCCAGCATGCTGAGGAGTTCAATCGCATGCTAGATGGACGCTGGACCATGACAACCCTGAGTGGGGACATGGGGCCACGAGCTGGCTTCGGCCACATGGCCCGAAGCCATGACCTGGTCATCTGTACAGCTGAGCTGCTACAGATTGCACTGACCAGCCCTGAGGAGGAGGAGCACGTGGAACTCACAGGTAAGGCTGTGGGCATGGGAAAGGGCATACACCTGAGCTGTTCTTGAGTCAGATACCAGGAGGTTTTTTTTAGAGGGGTGTAAGTTCACATTCGCCAAACCCCACCTATACTAGTGGAAACAGACCTGTCAGTAACTTTTCTATCTCTGCCCTACACAGAGTTCTTTGCCCCGAGGTAGGGATTGGGCTACGTTCCTTTCCCCAGCTGAGCCTCGGTTTACTAATCTGTAAATTGGGAGGTAAACTGGCTGCATGTTGTGAAGGAAAGGAGTTCTCAGATGGGTGGGGGAACTTCATGAAACAAAGCTTATTGTAGGAAAGGTTGTGCAAACCTAAATCACAGCTTTCCCTCTTGTGCCCTCAGCCTTCTCCTTGATTGTGGTGGATGAGTGTCACCACACACACAAGGATACCATCTACAACATCATCCTCAGCCGGTACCTACAGCATAAGCTGCAGAGGGCACGGCCCCTACCCCAGGTGCTGGGTCTCACAGCCTCCCCAGGCACTGGTGGGGCCTCCAAGCTCAGCGGGGCCATTGACCACATCCTACAGGTTAGCTTGACCCCTGTGGTCCTCCCACCATCACTCCCACCAGGGACCTCCTGCCTGCCGGTACCCCATGCCCCGCAGCTCTCCCAGGCTCTCTGTGGAGGAGTCCAGGCCAACTTCCTCACCCAAGGTCCAGCCTCTAATGACTTCTTATGACACTTAGAATAAACTCACTTAGAAAGTCCCCTGTGCAGATCTAGCCTCTGCCTCTCCAACCTCAGTTCCCATGCTGTCCCCTGCACGCAATCTACAGCTACACTTTTTTTTTTTTTTTTTTTTTTCCCTGTATCTTGAACATGTTGGGTTCGGTCTCATCTCCAGACATCTGCACTTACCATCCTTTTTTGCCAGGAATGATGATCTCCTTAAACTGACCCCATCTGATTTCTTCTGATTCACCCACCCCCACCCCCACCCCCACCCCCACCCCATCTTGGAGTTGACCTCTGGGGCACTCTGCCACTGAATCACAGCCCTTTTCATTTAGTTATTTATTTTTGGTGGTGCTGGGGATCGAACCTAGGACATTGTGCATGTGAGGCAAGCACTCTACCAACTGAGCTATATCCCCAGCCCTATTTTCTTTTTATTTTGAGACATAGTCTTGCTAAATTACTGAGGCTGGCCTCAAACTAGTGACTCTTCTGCCTCAGCCTCCCAGGGACCTCCTGCCTGCCTGTACCCCATGCCCAGCAGCTCTCCCAGGTAGCTAGGAGTAGGTGTGCGCCATCATGCCTGGCCATTGGACACTTTAATGTCCTTCTTCATAGTTTTCCTTGGTCATCCCCATGCTCTCTATCACATCATCCAGCTTTAGTCTCTTCAGAGCTCATTAATACTGACACACTCTCATTCTAGTATTCTTTTAACGGTTTATTAACCATCTCTCCCATCCCAGCCTAAGTTCCTCTCTGTCCCCAGTGCCTAGAATATTAGCAACGCAGAGAGGGCAAGCAAAACATTTGTGGAAGTGAATCACATGTTGAAGAATGAAAGTCCCCATGACCCTGCTTCAGGCTCTCCTGTCTTCAGCTGGGACCCATCCTGCCTCCAAAGTTCGGCTCACTGCCCCCATAGAACCTTCCCTTTTCCAGTGAAGCCTTCTCTGTTGCCCCCAGCTCTGTGCTAACTTGGATACATGGCGCATCATGTCACCTGAGAAATACCGCTCCCAGCTGCAAGAGCACAGTCCAAAGACATGCAAGCAGTACGACCTCTGCCACAGGCGCAGGCAGGTATGTGGGGGGAGGGGCACGGAGTGGGCATAGGGTCAGATGTGCCATTAGGGAACCTGGGTTTGAGCATTATTGACTAGACCCTCACTAGCTCTGGGACTTCAGGTCTCTTATGAGCCTCCACTTATCCTTTCTGTGCAATGAGGCATATACAGCCCATGCCCACAGAGGTGCGAGCAGCCCGCTGTTTGGATTGGCTCAGATGGCACTGAGGCCATCATCAAAGCCCTACGCATGCTGTGGGTTGCTCTGCAAGCTGTGAAGCTGGAACACTTTGTGATGAGGTTGTATCAAGTTCTTTCTTTCATTAGAGTCACTGTCTGGGTCTGCTATGATAGGGCTGGACAAGGACTAGGCATCACTGTGCCCAGACCAGGGGACAAGGTTACATAGTAGGTGAAAGAGCAGGAGCTGGATCCAGAAACCTGGTCCCAGCCTCCAGCCAGGGCTCCACACTCGAGCCCCGCCCCCGTCGCTGGAGCGCTCACCTCTCAGATGAAATCCAGGGGGGATCCCCTAGTGGGTGCCCATCCAGTGTGTAAGGGGGTCCCCTCACACACTCGCTCCTCTTGCCAGGACCCATTTAGGGATTTGCTAAAGAAACTCATGGATCAAATCCACAACTACCTGGAGATGCCAGAGTTGAGCCGGGACTTTGGAACGCAGATGTACGAGCAGCAGGTGGTGGAGCTGAGCAAGTCTGGTGAGACCCGCAGCTGGAGGGGAGGGCTAGGTTACTCAATTGGCCGGCTGGGGCGGGGCTTGCCCCGGGTGGGGGGCTTGGGGCTTAGCCGCAGCCCTGACCCTGCGCCCGCCCTTGGCCGCTTCTCCCCAGCTGCGGAGGCGGGGCTCCAGCAGCGACGCGTGTATGCCCTTCACCTGCGGCGCTACAACGACGCACTGCTCATCCATGACACTGTCCGCGCAGTGGACGCCCTGACCTCTCTGCAGGATTTCTACCACAGGGAACGTGCCACCAAAACCCAGATCCTGCGCGCTGAGCGCTTGCTGCTGGCACTGTTCGATGGTGAGGCATGGAGATTCAGAACTGGACCAGGGGTCAGAGACCTGCCAGGGCCCAGGTGTCAACATGGGCTGGAAAGGTGCTGAGGGCCCTTCTTTTCTAACCAAAATCCAAGGCCATGGATAGGACAGGTTTATTTCTTCATTTATGAGAAGTTACATAGTTTTTTTTTTTAATTAATATTTTGAGACATTTTAAGAACCGGTTAGTTGGGAGTGGACCCAAAATTCTGGGGTGTGTGTTTCCTTTAGGCTGAGAAAGCAAACCATAGCGTCAGAGTGAAATTTAAGGTTGGAAGCCTCAGCACAGTCTGGATTCAAGAAACCCAAGGTCAAGTCCATCTGGGTAGCAGAGGTCATCTTGGAAACCTCCATGGTGGGGCTCCAGCCACCAACTCTGTATCTGAGTTGAGGAGGGCTGCTGGCTAAACTTAGTCTGTGAGCAAAGGACTAGTCTTGAGAGTTGGGCCTGACAGGCACCTTTAAGTATGCTTTGGGGGCACATTCCCCTTGGGCAATGAGTAGGAACAAATGTCCTTCCCTGCAGCCCCCCTGTGCTCTGCAGTCCTATCTCTGTGGGCACCACCTTCCCCAGTCCCCTGTTCCCCAGTTCCTCACTCCCCCCTTCCCCAGTTCCTCAGTCCCTCCTTCCCCAGTTCCCCAATCCCCCCTTCCCCAATCCCCTTCTTCTTCCCGGACTTGAGCCCTGTGTCCCTGTTTTGGGGTTTTCTGCAGGTCACAAGGATATGCTGACCCGATTGGCAACTCACGGCCCTAAGAACCCAAAACTAGAGATGCTCGAACAGATTCTGCTGAAGCAGTTTGGGAGCGCTGACAACCCCCGTGGCATCATCTTTACCCGAACCCGCCAGAGTGCTCACTCCCTCCTGCTGTGGCTCCAGCAGCAGCCCGGCCTGCAGAAAGTGGACATCAGGGCTCAGCTGCTGATTGGAGCTGGGAACAGCAGCCAGACCACCCACATGACCCAGGTGGGGGCTGTGGAGAATGATGCTGGGGCTGCAAGGGTTCCCTAGGGGAGAAGTGGGGCAGGGTCTTCAGCACAGAATAATGGGGGCAGGGTGACCGTCAGGGAGAGGGATCTCAGATATCTCCAGGCAGAGAGCTGCAGCCAATACTGAGATCCCTGGCGCTGAAGGTACCCCCAATGTGGGAGTCCCTGGGGCAGGGACAGGGGTTTAGGGGCATATGGGGAAAGAGGTAGGTGATGTAGTTCCTTAGGGCAGGGGAATGGGAATCTGGGGGTTTCTTGTGGGAAAACAGTGCCTGGAGTTCTGGGGTAGAAGAACAGGGACCTTTAATGGTTCTTAGGGGAGATAAAGATTGGATGGTTATCTGGAAAGGTAGGCAGGATCCTGGGGCATTGGGATAGAGATGGGTTTCTAGATTCCTAGGGAAATAGAAGAAGACGGTGAAAGGGCTGTACCCAGAGAGGCTGCTCTGGCAGGTAGCAGGGCCTAACCCCACTAGTTTTTGTCCTCCTTCTCACAGAGGGACCAGCAAGAAGTGATCCGGAAGTTCCGACTTGGCTCTCTGAACCTTCTGGTAGCCACAAGCGTGGCTGAGGAGGGATTGGACATAGCCCAGTGCAATGTGGTTGTGCGTTATGGGCTCCTCACCAATGAAATCTCCATGGTCCAGGTGCTCGAAGCCCTCCCCCTCCACAGCCCTCAGAGGAGCCCCTCATCTTCCTCCTCCCCCTCCTCCTCATCTTCCTCCTCCCCCTCCTCCCCATCTTCCTCCTCCCCCTCTTCCTCCTCCCCCTCCTCCCCCTCCTCCCCCTCCTCCCCCTCCTCCCCATCTTCCTCCTCCCCCTCCTCCCCATCTTCCTCCCTCCCCTCCTCCCCATCTTCCTCCTCCCCCTCCTCCCCATCTTCCTCCCTCCCTCCCCTCCTCCCCCTCCTCCCCCTCCTCCCCATCTTCCTCCTCCCCCTCCTCCCCATCTTCCTCCTCCCCCTCCTCCCCCTCCTCCCCATCCTCCCCCTCCTCCCCATCCTCCCCATCCTCCCCATCCTCCCCCTCCCTCTCTCCTCCCCATCTTCCCACTCCCCATCTTCCTCCCCCCTCCCACTCCCCATCTTCCTCCCCCCTCCCACTCCCCAACTTCCTCC